>NW_019384564.1:0-20331 GCF_000671375.1 Centruroides sculpturatus
ATGCTTCTGTGTTTATATTTTATTTAATCTGTAATAGAAGTAAAAGTTGTTTTGTGATTTGTGATTTGATTAATTTTTAACAACCACTTCTACATTGATTAATTATTAATTAATCAAAAATGACATGGGCAGAAGTAATAAAAAATAAAAATAAAACTGTAGTTATGAACAGAAGGGTAGATGAAGGTTGATTTAAGCAATGAGAGTTTGAATGTTGAGTTATGAAATCAGAAGATCTTTAACGCACTTATAAACTTTGTCGAGTCAGCAAAGGCTCTGGACCTGCAACACGACAATGAGTAAGAACATCGTCATCTAGTTCAACATGTGTATTAGGTATAGCTACTTGTGTGTATTTGAGTTACAACTCTATCTGCCAAGCAGTATTTCCTGTAAACCTAATTATAATATTCACCATTTTGATATCAAGAATGTTAATTTTATGGTACTAAGCCATGTAATGTCTACTTTGTGTTAAGGAACTTATAGTTGCGTTTTTATGTACGGACCTAAAAATCTGTGCCTCTCTTGTTTTCTTTTGTAAATATTATTTCCATATGTAACCCGTTTTATGTTTTAAATAATGTTCCCGCTGCGGCTCTTGACCTCCCCTTCCACTTCTCACCTCTCTTCCGCTTTCCACCCACCTTCGGCCCTGCCACAACAGACTTTCCCTCCAACTAACCCTTCTCACTTCTTTTCATCTCTTTGAGGATATACCACTGAGTAATGCCTCCTATCCCCCTATAAATATTGAAATATTGAGTTATGAAAATGATTTGCTAGTCTCTTCAAGGAATGGGAAATGTGTTTGGTATTCTTGCATTTATAATGTCATTTATGATTTAAGTGATTAATAAAAATCAATATAGGGATTTATCTGCTCTGTAGTTATCAAGTAGGTATAATTTTTTGAGCATTTTTCAATAAATGATTTATAAAAAATTACACTTAAGCCACCACAAAGTTGTTAAGATCATAAATGCAAGAATACTGAATATCTTCCTATACTTTAAAGTGGCCAGAAAATTGCCTTTTTAACATGAACTTTTGTCACATAAACACTGTTGTCATAACTGTTCTAAATTTCTTTTTAACATTACTTGTTGAATGAATGAATAACTCATAAAGTGTTTATGGTTTCTTGGTATCTTAAAAATATTTCCTGTAACTTTTGACTAAATTTTAGAAAGGTATTTCAGAATATGTCAAGCAGCATTTGTTAGTTTTTGTTTATACAACTGAAATATGTAAACCAGAATCACCTGGAATTAGTGCAAACATTTATAAAGTATTTATAAATTATATTTAAATAGTTTCTGAGAAAACACTTCTTGCATAAATGAGTCATAAAAATTAGTTGAATTAAAATTAATGTTTTATATAAATACATAAATACGGTATTATTTGTTAAATTAATTTTTCTATATTATTACGTTTTTCTACATAAAAAATCCAGTGAGTTGTATAACTTTCTCAGTGAAAAATATTTGTTTAGGAAACACATTAGCAAAGTTTAAAATAGTATTTAGCACTATCCATTAAGAGATTTAAGATTTTTTTTTTAGGTTAGAGATGAGTTTATAAAAATATTGTAAATGCCAGTAATGATTAGAATATTCATTAAGTCTAACCCCATCCAGATATGACACATGAAGCTCTCTTGCCTACCCTCTTGAACATTAACTATCAAAATTTAAAAGTATCAATGCCCCTTATATACAAATTACCACACCAAATTTTGTTACATAATCTTTATCCCATCCTGAGATATTAAACAAAATTGATGCTCGTGTACACACACACACATTATATATATACAGCAGGGCTGCGGAGTCAGTAAAAAACACTCGACTCCATATCTGACTCCTGATAATTTTAGTAAGCCTACTCTAGCAAAATTAAATACCAAGTCATTTTATGGGGGCATAGGTGCTCATGGGGTGTGTACCTTACTCTGAACTCTGATAGGAGCCTGGGGCAGGGTGTTTACCCAAATACTTTTATAGTTAGTATTTTTAATATTTTACTTAAATTAATATTTATTTGTATAAAAAAAATTAATTTTTAACAAATACTTAATAAGAGGAGAAAAGGGGTGATAAAATTCTACATCTACATATATTCAACATTTGCACTTCAATTTCACCCTTCCAGAAGAGTTAGTCCAACTAAACAGTGTGTGATTTAGCTAGCTACTTCAGCCTCTTGTTCAGAAAAGAAAAATTTGTATTCTGATCAATTAGTCTGGCTCATTCAGAAAAATAGAGTACTTATTTAGAGCAGGGATAATAAAGGAATAATTCAAAAATATTCAAATTCAATTGGGTCAAAATAATACAGTGAGTGATCGGTTAACGAACATAATCTTTTCCAAGGCTTTGTTTGCTATCCAAATTGTTCGTTAATTGATTATAATTATTGATTTACCATATGTTTTTATGGGAATATGATTAATTCATTCTGGAGACCACCAAAAATAAAAAAATATATACTTTCTTACTATGTTTATACATTCTTGCATATATACATATGCATATATATACATATATACAGTCTTGCATTTTTATTAGTCATGTTTTTTTCTGTTTGTGGGGGTTAAAGAATCTGTCTAATGTCGATTGCTTTTCTATCTTCTTCAGGATTTTTCAGAAGTAATTAATTAATAGTATTTTAATTGTAGAGATCCCTAAGCCTATTAAACTCAACCTAGTTTGGATGCTATTTTAAGACCGTTGTTCTGACATCCTCCTACTTCTTCAAAAAAAATGTTTAATAGCAGATATTGACATTAATTCTTTTTTTCAGAAGAAAACATATCTCACCAAGTTTCTTGGTATTCTTCTGTCATCAGATCCGTTTCAGGTTCCATTATGAGCTCTTTAATGTTCTTTATTTCTCATAAGGAGACCCTACAGCTTTGGGGAAACGGATTTTGATGATCTTTGGTGTAGAGGTAGTACACCATGTGAGTGTACTACCTGTAAAATACTAAAATGCAACATTCAAATATATTTGAGAAAAACGAACTTAAAGTTTTTTTTAGCACTTTATATATAAGTTTTTTGTATACTTCTGCTTGAGTGTCCTGTGGCTGATTGGTAACACTCCTGACTTGTACGCTTGAGTGCTTGGGTTCAATTCCCTTCTGTATACTTTTTTCCTTTTTTTTTTTTTAATTCATTAATACTTATAAAGTATTTATTTATTTACTCATTCATTTATTTCTTATTATTTAATTTAATTTCTACTATTCCAAGTCTAATATTTTTACTTTTGTTGACAATAATATTATGAGCATTTACTTTTCGAAAATAATTTAATTGCAACAATTATAAATTTTTTTCATTCAACACATCCAATGTATTATTGTATAATTCTGTGTCTATCAGCATAGCATTTTCAGATAGTTTATCAGAAGATGTTGTTGCAATTAAATTATTTTCAAAAAGTAAACGCTCATAATACACTACTACATCTTTTAGCTGCTGCNTGTGTGTGTGTGTGTGTGTGTGAGACTGTGTGACTGTAGACACAATCTAATGCAGCTCAGTAAAACATGAAATTACTTGTAATGTATTAAAAGGTTGGTTCCTAATTTCATGTCTGTAAAATCTGATAGAAATCTTTATTCTAATATTAAAAAAAATATGAAAAATGAGATAATTCTATATCCATTACAGCAAACTATAAAAAACTTGATGCAATTAACATGAATTTACTTATAATGTATATTAATTTTTTACTTTATCATCCACATTATATTGAATCTTTTTCTTGCACATTTTTACTGCTTATAATAACTCACTTATGGAACTTAATTGCTAAACCATATGAAAAACAAAAATGAAACTTTTAATATAGCAGGGAATTAAATTACCATAAAACAAATGGTTTGGACAAATCTTCAGTAGCCATGCTTGGGTTCAGATCAGTTCTGATTCATAGCATAAAGATGAATATTGAAGGTAGTGAGAAACATAACCTAATTCTCAGCCAAATATTAAAAGTTTTGTTTTAAGTCTGGTTATTCAATTTTTAACTTTTCTATCTTCAAACCTTATATTTGTAAAAGATTGAATAAATCATTTTATGAATTAATAAAATTAAATAACTGCAAAAATATTACTAATTTAATAAAAGTAATTAAAGTTTCATAGAACAATAATTTTCACAATTTTATTTATATTATTTCATTATGGAAAACCATTCTAGTGAGTAGGAAATTAAATGATATGAAAAAGTTTCACCAAATTTAATTTATTTCTTACAGCTGCACAAATTGTCAATTAGAACTCTGTTGTTTTGAACTCAGCACAACCAAAGAAGAAGGTCGACAGTTTTTATTTGGTGCTAGGTTGCCTTCAGAACGTCAGGAATGGTTAAAATATATTTATAAAGCAATGTCACCTCTCTCCTGCCACATAGAAGAATGGTTTATTGATTTTAAGCATGCAGGTTTTGTATATCTGAAAGAGGGCACTGCTGGTCATTGGCAGACAGCATGGATTGTGCTTAAAGGACGTAATTTACTAGTTAGCCAGCTTGAAATAAATGTAATAGAAGTAGTTGATTTAAGAAAATCCATGGGTGTAGGTAAGAAAATAAAGAAACCATTTAAAATGATTTATTTTAAATTTTAGTACAAGTAAAATACTAAATAATTATCATAGATAATTACACATCATTGTGAATCCACATCATTGCATAATATTAAGAATATTAAACATTATCAGCATTAAAATCTTTCTATTTACTTGTTTTTAAGGTTAGGCATTTATTATCATTATTATTACAGTAAAAGCTCAATAAAATGGACTTCATGTTATTACAGAGCTGATTTTGGTCTGGCCAAAAGTATAGGCAAATTATAAGAACACTCATTTGTGTAACAGGTTCCTGCTACCACAGACTATTTTTCAGGTGTGCAGATCACTGTTATTATGCCCTTTTATTTCATCATAGTCATCATTTTATTTACTTTATTTACAAAAAATAATATAAAAGTCATTTCATAATAATTTTTTAGCATAGATTTTTACATTACTTTTAGTTTTTGTTTCATTTTCTGATTGACTATTTTTGTTCAGTTTTGGCTTCATTTTCTCTATGAGTGATGAGCATTAGATTTGTTTTGTAAAGCAAAGCCACAGATCATAAAAGAAAAGAAAAAGCTTTAGATTTAACACAAAAAATAGATATAATTTATCAGATTGAAGATTGAAAATCTTAAGCTGAAGTTGGTAAAGAAATGTCTTTGAATAAGCAGACAATTTCAGATATTTGGAAAACAAGAGAAAAACTAAACTGACTTTTCTTAAAACAATTCTTTAAAAAAAATGAATAAAAGTATTATTTTAATAAGTTTAATAAAAATCTAGTTTATACACTTTACAACTGAAACTTTGTCTATTATGTAATTGACTTTTATCCACACTATTGATATAGGCCTACAGTAATGTACTACAGATCAATATTACTATATACAATAGAATCCCCTTATATTCATGATAACAGATCTGCTGAAATGAATTGGTGTCTTGGCCTGGAGAAAACATCTGAAAACTGCATATGTGTTTTCCAGGTCTATTATCAAGATTTGTTCTAACATGATTCTACTGTATAGTAATGGACTCTTTAATATAGCAGACAAGTCTGTAACAAGTAATCACAATAAAACAGACTTTCATTACAATGGACCAATGTCTTCAGTCCCATGATAGTCCAAATTCAAGCTTTTACTGTATTATATTGGGTTGAATGGAAAGTTTCTGCATTTTTGAGAAAAAAACACAAGATGATTTTAAAATAATATCAGGTAACCAAATAAATAAATGTCATTTTTGAAATGTGAATAAGATGCTTATATTTTTTGTCTAAAGTAATTTTATTTATAAAGATATTCACCTTCACATTCATTATACTTTCTCAACAGGAGGGCAGTTTGAAAATGCCTTTATATATATATATATATGATTTGAATGACTCCAAAAAAATCTTAGTGTTTGGTGGACTTCGAGGAATATTGTTCATCCTGAGTACTTGAATGTTGGTCGAACCCTCACAGCAGATTTGTACATTGAGCAGCTACAAAGAGTATGTGGCAGATTAAGGTTAAAACATCTGTCTTTGGCGACTCATTAAGGTGTTTGTTTTTACAAGAAAACACTCGCACACACATTGCAGAAATTAAAGAAACAAAATAATACATTTGGGATAGGAACTTTTACCTCATCCTTCCTATTCTGCTGACTTATCTCTATTGGATTATCACATTTTTTAACTTTGGATAATCATATGCATGGAAAACAATTTACAAATCATGCAACTACTAATAATAATAATAATAATAATCTTTATTTGTTGTAAAAGGCTTTCGCCTGTTACAAGGGCGTTTTCTTTTGAAAAACGCGTATTAATTTAACATCTCATATATTCTGTTCTCATCAACACTGATATATTCTATTTACTAATCTATAATTTACATTAACATTTTTTTTTTTTCCACAATTATCATTTAATAAATTGTTTAACATAGTTATATAACATGTAAATCGTGTTAGTATTAGCTCTGTCAAAAATCTTAAACATTTCCCTTTCACTATTACATTTAGCCAGCGGTCCCATCTGGAGCCTTTGTAATTTATCTTTTTCATTACAGCATTCACATATAATATGAACTCTAGATAACATTTTGGTACATTTTGGACATTTAGTTTGGGTATAGTCTATATATTTATCATTTATAATTATTCCATTTTTATTTAGCCTAATCTGTATAAAATACTTTTTGATGTTAAATAAGTTTTTCATGTTAAATCATGCAACTATAAAAGAGGAAATAACTCATTTTTAATGCTAAAAATGGTATTTTCAAACTGTGAAACCATTGAGAAAATGTACCTAAATTTGAAGGTGACTATTTTGATGAATAAAATTATTTTAAACAAAAAATACAAGTATTTTTATTCACATTTCAAAAAACAACATTATTTATTTGATTATCTGATATATTCATTATCAAAAATGTTATTTTCATCATTTGTAATTATCTTCTTCTAACATTCCACAAATTTATTGATTTCATTTGCATAAAACACTTTTTGGATTTGATTCAAAAATTGGTTATATATCTGATAAAATGGTAAGGATAGTAAGTACAGTGAAGTTCTAATATATGATTTTTCTTTATTTTAATTCATAAAAATACAAACTGAAACTGAATACAAATGAAGAAAGCTGTATAGTAGACATGTTATATTTTTTTATTTAAAATTTTACATAATATAATATATTTTAAATTATAAAAAATCAAAATGAAGTAATAGAAAGTCATAAATTATTAATATATACACTATGTATATTAGTTGAAATGAAATCAAAAATTATTTATTAATGATATTTTAAAAAATGCTTGTTTATAGTCAAGTTAACAAATACTAATCAAGGATGCCCATCAGTATCATCAAGTGGTCCGTTATTTCATATAGACTTGCCTCAAAAAGCTTTTTATATACAAGGATATTGGCCTATCCATACAGAATCATGGTATCAAGTGATACATCAAGCTTGGACTTTACCATCGGAAAGTTATTTAACTGATCATTATATGACACAAGAAAATGTTCCTGTAATAATAGATAAGTGCCTGAATTTCATAAGTACACATGGTTAGTACAGACTTTTCATAATTGTTAAATTTTTTTTTTTTTAATTAAAATTAATTATCATAACTTTTTATTAACAATTGCAAATCATTTTTAAAAGAAATACTATAAACTAATACAAACTGCATCAATTCATTTTGGCTTCAGTAGCCTAAAATAGATAAAATTATGATCAATTATAAGAAAAAAAATGTTAATTGTAATTTATCTGTTATCTAAACATATTTCTAAAAAGTTTATGCAATGTATAATTTTAAATATTTTCAGGGACTACAGTACAAGGAATATATAGGATTGCTGGTTCTTCATCAAAAGTGAGAAAATTATTAGAATGTCTCAGACAAAGTAAGTTTACTTAATAAATAATAAAGTAATTAAAAAGTATTGCGACATTAACTTAATAAATAATAAAGTAATTAAAAAGTATTGCGACATTAACTTTCTATACTTGAACATATATATACAATGAACTCTTTTTAATTCTAACACCAGAAAATCAAGAAAATTTTCAGTTGTCTGTTTTTGAAAATTAAACTAGTTTTCTGCAAGTTTATAGGTTAAACAGTATTCCACATTGTTTGGAAATACTACATTTTCTCATTATCTTTTCTAATCACTTGAAAATTTGAATAAAGTATTAATTTTTGCACTTTTCATGCTTAGACATGGTAAAAATACAGCTAAAACAATTCTACTGTCTAGTCTCAAATGTCATTAAAATTGTGAAACACAAAACAATTTTACTCAAATCCCAAAATTTTACAGAATACATGCATTTTGCAAAATTCCTGAAACCCACATATTCTTTAAACCAGTAGACCACGTGCTGTTTTTCTTTTCAAGTTTCATATTTGAAGTAGATGTACTAGCTTTCACATAAGCATTTGTTATGCTAATTAAAATATGAAAGTCAAATGGGATAACTGTAAGTTCAAATTATCCAATAATTTAAATTGTATGCATATCTAATTAATGATTTTTTTAATATAAATTGATAGAACAACAAAATTTCTTGGATGGATGATTTATTTTTGTTATGTTTCTTTTTAAATTAAATAAGTTTCACTGTTTGAATAAGTTCTTCATAAATAATTCTAGAAAAATTAAATTAACATATTTAAAATCCTAAAACTGAATGTAATGAAGTTTTAATAAGAAGTAATCATTCTATTGATAAGACCTGTAGTTTATTTAAATTTATATTTAATGAAAAATCAAGCATGATTTTGAAAGCATTTTTCTGTTTTTAATCATTTTTCATTTTAAAAGTTTCATATACATTTCATATTTTTCAAATATAATTTTGTTAGCAAAGTTCTTTGATTATGTATTGTTGCTATTAATTAATGCATCTAAATAGCTTTATTTTTTATATTTAATGGTTCTTAATTGGCATTATTATACTTTTGAAAAATAATAAAATAAAATTATCTTAATGAATTAAATATTTTTTCATATTTAATTCATTAAGATGATTTTTCTTTTTTCTATGTGTTGTTGAAGCAGAGCATTAGTGAAGCTTCTTCTATGAGGCTTACAGAATCATGTTTGTTCTCAAAATCTGTTTGATAGATTTTGATTAAACTTTGACATTTTTCATCAATTGTGATGTAGAATCCAAAAAATGCAATAAAAAATTGGGTCCAATTGGATCCAAAAAATGCAATAAAAAAAATAAAAAATGACTTCATTTTCGAGATATAAGGTCATTTCACAAGCACACACAACAAAGTGATATCACACAAATCATGTGAAATGTTTTACAGTCATTAGCATGTCTTGTAAGGGCTTATAGAATCAAGTTCATTTCAAAATTTAATGGATTGATTTTGATAAAACTTTGCCATTTTCCATTAATTGAGACAAGGAATCCAGAAATGCAATGTGGGTCCATTTAAATGAAAGAAGTCCAGCAACAAATCGCTTAACTTTCCTGGCAACATTTAAAATTCTGGTGGTGCTATCTGTTAGAATATTTCATTTAAAAAACTGTTTACATTTTTAATTATTATAAAATGCAAAAAGATTAATTTTGAGAGTAGGGATAGGTTTTATAAAAAATTATAAATGCTAATAATGAGTAAAATCATCATTAAGTTCAATCCTGCTCAAGATATGACACATGACCACCCTTTATCTCCCCACTCTGTTGACCTTAAACACCAAAATTTAATAGCATGATTCTCTCTGATACACAAACCTTCCTGCAAAATTTTAAACATTTTTGAAAGCACAGGTGTTATTAAGCTTCAAAGAGAGTAAACAAACTTGTGCCACACGCAAACATTAACATCCATACAAAGAGAAAAAACTTTGAATTGTTTTGCATTTCCCAATGTTTCATGGTCTCCTAAGTCCAAATATGTAAAAATCTTGTTTTTTGACTGATCACCATACTTTCTCTCTGTTATCTATAACAGAGTCAGGAAAGTAAAAATAGGAGTCAATGACTTTGTTTTTAATATTACAGTATTAGTATATATCCTTGCTCTCTGATGCAACGAGTGCACCTAACAGAATTTAGGCCTAGGGGTCAAAAATAAAAACAGTATTACGTGTGCCTAATGGAAAATAGGTGTGAAAAACAAACAAAACACAAGAACAAAGCAATCACCATTAATTGCTTTGTTCTTGGATCATCTCTCCATATCTGGCCATTGCATGGATTATGTCTGCCATGGCCTGCAGATACAAGGATAGTTTTTTTTGTAGCAGCAAGTGCAAAATTTACCTGTCTGCATCTGTCAAGTACTGTACAAGGATTGCCTCTTCTGTGCCTAACAGGTGCAGGGATCACTTCTTTCTCTCTGATTTTGCCTCAATTCTATTGCAATATGACAAAGTCATGGAATGTTCTAATATTATAGCTAAAATTCAATAAATTTCATAAAAGCTGTTCTAGTTACAGCATTTGGCACTTGTACCAAACTGATATGGTTATTACAAAAATGCAATTAGCATAACATTGCATTTTCATAACATCCATAATAGTAATCCCATTTCAATTGAAAACAATTTTATCACATTGTTTTCAACTGAATAACTTTTCTTATTCTAACATTAAATCACTTTGTTATAAATTTGGTAATCTTTTTTATTTTTTGTAAAATAAATATTTATCTTCTCTTTAAAACAGACGCATGGAATGTCCATATAAAATCAGATGAATATTCTCCACATGATGTGACAAGTGTTCTAAAAAGATTTCTAAGAGAATTGCCAGAATGCATAATGAAAGAAAAATTATATCTTCTATGGGTCAGAGCTAGTGGTAAGTTATCAATTTGTCTTATGTGATTATAAAATTAGTTATATTCTATACAGTCAATTGCACTATCAAATTTATTTTAGAAATAGATCATCGGGATGAGAGGTTAGAAACATACAAATCATTGTTAAAACAATTACCTGATGAACACTACCAAACCCTCAAAAAATTAATAGGACATTTATTTAGGTTTGTTTTAAATAAATATTTTATTTATTTTTTTATATTTTATTTTGTTTTTTATTTTCTAATATTCCTATGTTGTCCAAATATTTTTGATATAGTATCAGGGAACATGAAGATAAAAATATGATGCCTTCAATGAATTTAGCACCTATTTTTGGTCCTACTTTGTTATATAGTAATTTGGGCAATTCTCATGGATTTAATCAAACTAATGCCATGATGGATGTTGTTTCAGATTTCATTACACATTATACTTGGCTTTTTGAGGTCTGTTTTGGTAGTTTTATGTTTTTAAATTTTATTTTATTTTGTATTAGATGTTAAAAACAATGACTGCAAGAAGAAATAATTTGCATTATAACAGAATTCATTTTAATAGTTTTAATCTAGGAATTAAAGAAGTAATAGTTTTTTGTTCATGCAATAAATTCAATTTAATAGATTGATCCTAGAGAATTAGAAAAGGAGAAGGCAATTCAACAAGCTTTACAGCTTTTAAGAGAAGCAAAAATTGCTCAGGTATTATTTATATTTATGAAGAAAAACATATAATAAGATTTTCTGTAATGATGAAAATGTTAAATTGATTATTTTGATACTCAGCGTCCTGCTGGTGATATTTTAGTTGGTGTGTATATTTATAACAAAGAATGGGGAAAATGTTTGAATGTCAGGGTAAGTAATATCTGCATAATAAATCTTTACCTGTATGAAATGAATTGTTAATATCATGTTTATGAATTTAACATAATCATTTATTTGGCATAAATAGTCAATTTAATTTAGGTTTTTTTTAAATATCATACACAAATTTTCTGATACAAATATAAACATCAGTTAACCCAATTTCTTCCAGAACCTTCTAAATAATTAATTTAATTATAATTATTAAATTTATCAAGAGATGGTGCCTAATGCCTATCTCTAATCTTGCAGTTTGGCATTAAATTTTCTAATTGAATCAATTTAGGTCATATTTCAAATTGAAGAAATTAAGAATTTAAATATAAAACGTAATTTTTCTATAAGAATATTTTATATTTGAGAGTTTGTGTTATTACTATTGTTGTATTTGCATAAACATATTCAAAATAGCATATTTTTTAAAAAGTAATGATTAACAGCTCAGCACACTTCATACCAGTATTATTCTGAAACCATTAAAAAGAAAATAGTATAGAATAATATTTCTGTGCTGTTTCCATTTTCAAAGTAACTATTATTTTATTTAATTACAGAAAAACAAAAGAAAATGTAATTAAATAAAATAATAATTATTTAAAATATACTTCTCTATACAGATGATCTAAGAAATTTTTGTGTATATTTCTTGTATATTAAAATACATCAAGTAAAGTAGATTATTGCTTGTCATATATTTCATTAGCTTAAACAGTTTTATTCTTGTCATAACTTGGTGAATTTATTGACAAGTGTCAATAAATTCACCAAGTTGTGACATTGAACCAAGCAAAACAAGAAGAAGAAAACACAGTTTCGACAAATAAATAAAACCAGTTTTATTCTTATTGATGCAGAGCATTAGCAAAGCCTCTTTTATTTGGCTTACAGAATTGTGCTCATTCTCAAAATACATTTGATCAATTCTGATTAAACTTTGCCATTTTCCATTGATTGCAATGAGGAATCCAAAAATATAATAAAAAAATGGGGGTCCATGGCTTTGTTTTTGAAATATAAGGTTGTTGCATAACTTTGTCGTGCAATGTTCCACAGTCACTAGCATGCTTTCTATGGGCTTTTAGAATTGAATTCGTTCTCAAAATTTAATGGGTCAATTTTGATAAAACTTTGCTATTTATCTCTAATTATGATGAGTAACCAAACATGTAATAAGAGTTCATTTAATTGTAAAAAAATAGGAGTCTGTGACTTCATTTTTAATATACGGAGGTATTAAAGTGACAATATTTGTGCTCTCTAATGCAACTAAATGCACTTAAGAGAATTTAGGCCTATGGTCAAAAATGAAAAAAGCATTGCTTGTGCATAATGAAAAATAGGTGCAAAAAATGAACAAAACACAAGAAGAAAGCAATCAATGGCAATTGCTTTGTTCTTGGATTGCGTCTCTGTGTCAACAAATGCAAGGATCACATCCCATAGTTGGCAGGTAAAAGGATCATCTCTTTTATGGTGGAAAGTGCAAAGTTTATCTGTCCACATCCATCAGGTACTGTACAAGGAATGCCTCTTCTGTGCCTAACAGGTGCAGGGATCATTTGCCTTTTTGGCTCTGCCTCAATTCTATCGCAATACGACAAAGTCATGCAATATCCTAGTAGGTTCCATATCTAAAGAAACATAGATGTAACATGTACAATTATTTTAAACAAAAGTTTTTCTAAAATTAAATTTAACAATTTTTAAAATCTAAGACAAATTTTTCCCCATGTATATGTAACTGTTTTTACATATACATGGGAAAAAATCATAANGTCAAAATTCAGAAACAAACTGTTAAAGAGTGAGTGAAAAAGAACTCCGATAGAAAAAATTCTCCTAGTGAGAATTAGATCGGAGGTCACCATTGGTGATAACAATTAGATGGGAAAGTTGACACATAGGTGTCAAGAATGCACTGTTATTGTCAACAAAAGTAAAAATATTAGACTTGGAATAGTAGAAATTAAATTAAATAATAAGAAATAAATGAATGAGTAAATAAATAAATACATTATAAGTATTAATGAATTAAAAAAAAGGAAAAAAGTATACAGAAGGGAATCGCACTCAAGCGTACAAGTCAGGAGTGTACCAATCAGCCACAGGACACTCAAGCAGAAGTATACAAAATACTTATATATAAAGTGCTAAAAAAAACTTTAAGTTCGTTTTTCTCAAATATATTTGAGTGTTGCATTTTAGTATTTTACAGGTAGTACACTCACATGGTGTACTACCTCTACACCAAAGATCATCAAAATCCGTTTCCCCAAAGCCGTAGGGTCTCCTTGTCAGATGTGATTTTTTGTTACTCCTTTAGCTGCTTGAGTCTTCTTGATTATACAGTATCTTTCTTGGATAAGATTGAACTTCAGCCTACTGTAGACCTGTTCAAACCATACTGCCCAGCGACATCAGACATCTTCTGCTCACTCTCTACCTTTGCTATTATACTCTCACCTTTTGAAAATAAAAACCAATGCGAGTGCTTGACTGACAGTCTCGCGAATACTATAAAAGAATTGTTTCTAAACAAACATAAAAATCTTTTGCAAAAGTGTTCATTATCCAATTTGTTTGTTAACCAATCACCCACTGTATATAAATTTTCTTTCATTTAAATAAAAAAACTAAAGTAAATTTAAAATGCAGGAGTTGGAGTCGACACATTTTTTCCGACTCCAACTCCACAGCCCTGCTCAACTATACATACAGTATATATTGATACAATATGTATTTATGTAAAAATGCCAAAATTTGTCTAATCTGATTTTTGCATCTGAGAGTAATATAATTTTTAGGAAAATCGGTGAAAAAAACTTCGACAACTTTGGATTTCAGAATGCTTTTTGTGTAAGTATCTGCAATGGAGTTTCTAAGAAAAGCCATTATGAGCTTGCTGCAGTCATCGTGTTTGTGTATTGATAAATAAATATGTTGGTTGTCTTTATTTTTCGTGTATTCAGTGTACCGTATTGAACAAAATGGTTATGCGGCTCATGCTTGTCATTTTCGCAGTTATGTGGCCTGCTGTGAAAAAAGTTTGGTGACCCCTGATCTAAATCATTATTGTTAATTTTATGTTCTTGAAAAACATACATTTTTCAAGTTTGTTAACTATTGATACAATCTGAAAAATACTTTTATTGTACTAAAATACAGTATATTTCAGGTGATCATAATTAAAGTGCTTCTATACAGCACTCACTGGAGAGACATCTAACAGTTCAAATACAACCAAATCTGGTACGATGCATTTCAAAACATGGGGGATATTTCTTTAAAAAATATTGGCACCAAAACTCCCTACTGTGGCACTTTAGGCACTGCAAGGAACAGACATTTTATTTGTATAAGATGTGCATGCTATAAAGAGACTTTGGCAATGGAGGAAATATTGTTCAATCTGATCTCCATTCTGTAGGTATATGTTCAACAGCCAACAATCCTCTGTGATACTTCTCACATGCATTATGATACTGTGTTTCAAGGCTGCCAAATTGCAACAAATCCTTGATAAACTAGAGCAGTTTCTCAATGGGGGTGATATCGCCTCCCATTTTGGGGGGTGATTAGTAACAATTTATATTTTGGGGGTGAAAAACAATTTTCTATGCGATATAGTAAAACATTATATTAAGAATAATTAGATATTTTATTCGTTATATCTTACAATAATTAAACAAATAACATTATACTAGTGACTAATCTATTCAATGCAATATGAATTTGGCATTAGCCTTAGTCCTCGGCATCAGAATTTTGAAGCTTGCAGTGGGAATTCACAGTGTATAATGCTTAATTTTAATTTTGTTAATTATATCAAAATCTAATACATACTCTGAGTAAATAAATGTTTAATTTTTTACAAAGTATATAATTATCAAATAAACTAATAAACTCAACAAAATTTTTTTGAAGTGAAGTAAACTCAACTCCCAGACATTGATCATTTAGTTCAAGGAAATTAATTCTCTTCAGAGCTTGTCGAGTCAGTAGTCCTCAGCATAAATTTTTATGACAGTGAAATTCTTGAAGTGTAGCTGCAGCATTGCCATTCTTTTTAATGAAAATGTCTTCAAAATATCCTGAAATGTAATCACAGTAGATTTAGTTGCATTAGGACTGCTAAATATCTCTAAATAGTGTTAAATAAGGTATGTTAATTATGATCCTGTGTGTGTGTGTGTGTGTGTGTGTGTGAGACTGTGTGACTGTAGACACAATCTAATGCAGCTCAGTAAAACATGAAATTACTTGTAATGTATTAAAAGGTTGGTTCCTAATTTCATGTCTGTAAAATCTGATAGAAATCTTTATTCTAACATTAAAAAAAATATGAAAAATGAGATAATTCTATATCCATTACAGCAAACTATAAAAAACTTGATGCAATTAACATGAATTTACTTATAATGTATATTAATTTTTTACTTTATCATCCACATTATATTGAATCTTTTTCTTGCACATTTTTACTGCTTATAATAACTCACTTATGGAACTTAATTGCTAAACCATATGAAAAACAAAAATGAAACTTTTAATATAGCAGGGAATTAAATTACCATAAAACAAATGGTTTGGACAAATCTTCAGTAGCCATGCTTGGGTTCAGATCAGTTCTGATTCATAGCATAAAGATGAATATTGAAGGTAGTGAGAAACATAACCTAATTCTCAGCCAAATATTAAAAGTTTTGTTTTAAGTCTGGTTATTCAATTTTTAACTTTTCTATCTTCAAACCTTATATTTGTAAAAGATTGAATAAATCATTTTATGAATTAATAAAATTAAATAACTGCAAAAATATTACTAATTTAATAAAAGTAATTAAAGTTTCATAGAACAATAATTTTCACAATTTTATTTATATTATTTCATTATGGAAAACCATTCTAGTGAGTAGGAAATTAAATGATATGAAAAAGTTTCACCAAATTTAATTTATTTCTTACAGCTGCACAAATTGTCAATTAGAACTCTGTTGTTTTGAACTCAGCACAACCAAAGAAGAAGGTCGACAGTTTTTATTTGGTGCTAGGTTGCCTTCAGAACGTCAGGAATGGTTAAAATATATTTATAAAGCAATGTCACCTCTCTCCTGCCACATAGAAGAATGGTTTATTGATTTTAAGCATGCAGGTTTTGTATATCTGAAAGAGGGCACTGCTGGTCATTGGCAGACAGCATGGATTGTGCTTAAAGGACGTAATTTACTAGTTAGCCAGCTTGAAATAAATGTAATAGAAGTAGTTGATTTAAGAAAATCCATGGGTGTAGGTAAGAAAATAAAGAAACCATTTAAAATGATTTATTTTAAATTTTAGTACAAGTAAAATACTAAATAATTATCATAGATAATTACACATCATTGTGAATCCACATCATTGCATAATATTAAGAATATTAAACATTATCAGCATTAAAATCTTTCTATTTACTTGTTTTTAAGGTTAGGCATTTATTATCATTATTATTACAGTAAAAGCTCAATAAAATGGACTTCATGTTATTACAGAGCTGATTTTGGTCTGGCCAAAAGTATAGGCAAATTATAAGAACACTCATTTGTGTAACAGGTTCCTGCTACCACAGACTATTTTTCAGGTGTGCAGATCACTGTTATTATGCCCTTTTATTTCATCATAGTCATCATTTTATTTACTTTATTTACAAAAAATAATATAAAAGTCATTTCATAATAATTTTTTAGCATAGATTTTTACATTACTTTTAGTTTTTGTTTCATTTTCTGATTGACTATTTTTGTTCAGTTTTGGCTTCATTTTCTCTATGAGTGATGAGCATTAGATTTGTTTTGTAAAGCAAAGCCACAGATCATAAAAGAAAAGAAAAAGCTTTAGATTTAACACAAAAAATAGATATAATTTATCAGATTGAAGATTGAAAATCTTAAGCTGAAGTTGGTAAAGAAATGTCTTTGAATAAGCAGACAATTTCAGATATTTGGAAAACAAGAGAAAAACTAAACTGACTTTTCTTAAAACAATTCTTTAAAAAAAATGAATAAAAGTATTATTTTAATAAGTTTAATAAAAATCTAGTTTATACACTTTACAACTGAAACTTTGTCTATTATGTAATTGACTTTTATCCACACTATTGATATAGGCCTACAGTAATGTACTACAGATCAATATTACTATATACAATAGAATCCCCTTATATTCATGATAACAGATCTGCTGAAATGAATTGGTGTCTTGGCCTGGAGAAAACATCTGAAAACTGCATATGTGTTTTCCAGGTCTATTATCAAGATTTGTTCTAACATGATTCTACTGTATAGTAATGGACTCTTTAATATAGCAGACAAGTCTGTAACAAGTAATCACAATAAAACAGACTTTCATTACAATGGACCAATGTCTTCAGTCCCATGATAGTCCAAATTCAAGCTTTTACTGTATTATATTGGGTTGAATGGAAAGTTTCTGCATTTTTGAGAAAAAAACACAAGATGATTTTAAAATAATATCAGGTAACCAAATAAATAAATGTCATTTTTGAAATGTGAATAAGATGCTTATATTTTTTGTCTAAAGTAATTTTATTTATAAACATATTCACCTTCACATTCATTATACTTTCTCAACAGGAGGGCAGTTTGAAAATGCCTTTATATATATATATATATGATTTGAATGACTCCAAAAAAATCTTAGTGTTTGGTGGACTTCGAGGAATATTGTTCATCCTGAGTACTTGAATGTTGGTCGAACCCTCACAGCAGATTTGTACATTGAGCAGCTACAAAGAGTATGTGGCAGATTAAGGTTAAAACAGCTGTCTTTGGCGACTCATTAAGGTGTTTGTTTTTACAAGAAAACACTCGCACACACATTGCAGAAATTAAAGAAACAAAATAATACATTTGGGATAGGAACTTTTACCTCATCCTTCCTATTCTGCTGACTTATCTCTATTGGATTATCACATTTTTTAACTTTGGATAATCATATGCATGGAAAACAATTTACAAATCATGCAACTAATAATAATAATAATAATAATCTTTATTTGTTGTAAAAGGCTTTCGCCTGTTACAAGGGCGTTTTCTTTTGAAAAACGCGTATTAATTTAACATCTCATATATTCTGTTCTCATCAACACTGATATATTCTATTTACTAATCTATAATTTACATTAACATTTTTTTTTTTTCCACAATTATCATTTAATAAATTGTTTAACATAGTTATATAACATGTAAATCGTGTTAGTATTAGCTCTGTCAAAAATCTTAAACATTTCCCTTTCACTATTACATTTAGCCAGCGGTCCCATCTGGAGCCTTTGTAATTTATCTTTTTCATTACAGCATTCACATATAATATGAACTCTAGATAACATTTTGGTACATTTTGGACATTTAGTTTGGGTATAGTCTATATATTTATCATTTATAATTATTCCATTTTTATTTAGCCTAATCTGTATAAAATACTTTTTGATGTTAAATAAGTTTTTCATGTTAAATCATGCAACTATAAAAGAGGAAATAACTCATTTTTAATGCTAAAAATGGTATTTTCAAACTGTGAAACCATTGAGAAAATGTACCTAAATTTGAAGGTGACTATTTTGATGAATAAAATTATTTTAAACAAAAAATACAAGTATTTTTATTCACATTTCAAAAAACAACATTATTTATTTGATTATCTGATATATTCATTATCAAAAATGTTATTTTCATCATTTGTAATTATCTTCTTCTAACATTCCACAAATTTATTGATTTCATTTGCATAAAACACTTTTTGGATTTGATTCAAAAATTGGTTATATATCTGATAAAATGGTAAGGATAGTAAGTACAGTGAAGTTCTAATATATGATTTTTCTTTATTTTAATTCATAAAAATACAAACTGAAACTGAATACAAATGAAGAAAGCTGTATAGTAGACATGTTATATTTTTTTATTTAAAATTTTACATAATATAATATATTTTAAATTATAAAAAATCAAAATGAAGTAATAGAAAGTCATAAATTATTAATATATACACTATGTATATTAGTTGAAATGAAATCAAAAATTATTTATTAATGATATTTTAAAAAATGCTTGTTTATAGTCAAGTTAACAAATACTAATCAAGGATGCCCATCAGTATCATCAAGTGGTCCGTTATTTCATATAGACTTGCCTCAAAAAGCTTTTTATATACAAGGATATTGGCCTATCCATACAGAATCATGGTATCAAGTGATACATCAAGCTTGGACTTTACCATCGGAAAGTTATTTAACTGATCATTATATGACACAAGAAAATGTTCCTGTAATAATAGATAAGTGCCTGAATTTCATAAGTACACATGGTTAGTACAGACTTTTCATAATTGTTAAATTTTTTTTTTTTTTTAATTAAAATTAATTATCATAACTTTTTATTAACAATTGCAAATCATTTTTAAAAGAAATACTATAAACTAATACAAACTGCATCAATTCATTTTGGCTTCAGTAGCCTAAAATAGATAAAATTA
>NW_019384564.1:28406-49456 GCF_000671375.1 Centruroides sculpturatus
TAATAATATTTATTTAAGATAAAAATCGTAAATTTCTTCATATATTAAATTATTAAATAATAATAAAAAAATTTTATAATTTTCCAGCTAACACCTTCCATGACTGCTGAAGATCTTTGTCTATATGCATTCTCTCATGCCGACATTAAAGAAAGTTGTGAAAAATTAGCTGTTTTTGAAGTTATTTGCAATGAAGAATTAGGTTATATTTAGTTTTTTTAGCAAAGAATGTTTTATATATATTAAATGAAGTTATGCTTATAAACATGTTATAGCAATATGTAACTTAATTACAGAGAGACCTTTACATTATCAAGAGATAGTATTGGCAGTGACATTACACTGGGCATCCTGGGCAGAAGCAGATGCTAAAGGAAATTATCTCTTAATTAAACACAATCATATCTGTGATGCTATCATGCCTCTAATTCAGGTATTTTATTTTTTGTCAATATATAGTAAATAAAATTTTTTTTACTATTTTCTAAATGTCATTATTTATTATATTTTGAAAATTTAATGTTAACTTATGTACAAATTAGTCTACCTACACAGTTTCATATAAACTGAAATCAATAGTTATGTTATGAAAAGAATCAATGTTTCAATCACAATAATTTTTTATAGGTATCACTAGATTATATACTGATATAAACCAGTAATTCTCAAAGTGTGATCTGCAGATTGACCTAATCATTTTTCAAAATGCAATTTTGTGTTGTTTAGCTAGAGCACAGGTTCTCAAACTTATTTCGACCATCGCCCACTTTGAGATTAAAAAAATTTTAGTGCCCCCATATTTTTAACTTACCTTTTCACATAACTGTCTATTTCATATCTTAAAAACAGTTGTTGCAAATATAATGTTTAAACATGCATTATTATATGGATAGGATAGATAGGGTGGCCCATATCCTATTTCTGAGATCAAAGAATGTTTCAATGAGAAGAAATAAAACTAATATTTAATCACCGACCCTTCTACTGCCCCCTGAAAGCTTCCATTGCCCACAAGGGGACATTATTGCCCTCTTTGAGAAACGCTGAGCTAGAGCATGGGTTGCCAAACTTTTTTCACATAACTGAGATAATGACGAGTATGGGCCGCATAACCATTTTGTTCAATATAGTATATTGAATACACAAAAAATAAAGAAAACTAACATATTTAATTAGTAATACAAAAAACACGATTGCTGCAGCATCCTTGTAATCACTTTTCTTAGATACTTCATTGCAAGTATAGTACTTACACAAAAACCGCTCTGATATCCAAAGTTGAAAAAAGTTGCCAAATTTTTTATTTCATGATTTTCCTAAAAATTATATTGCTGTCAAATGCAAAAATCAGATTAGACAAATTTTGGCATTTTTACTTACACTTATTTTAATTTTTTCTACATAGTAAGTTCATCTACAATCTATGATACAGGTATACCTCAAGTTACGTCGTTCTCAATTATACGTCATTTGTCAAAAAATATATGGAAAAATAAAAATCAAGTTTAAGTCATTTTATTCGACTTTACGTCCGTCCGACAAAAATATTAAAGTCGTAATATCACTAGAAAAGCGTTAAAGCACATAAAATCATATTAAAATATGTACATTTACAGTAAATGTTAATATAATCATCATAAATCCTAGAGAACGAAACATGAAAACATCTGTGTTTCTGTGTTGTCGTCTTATTTAGTGGTCTTTAAGTGCTCAATATTGGTGTTTTCCACGGTAGCTGCAATATCTACCATTTGGCGTTGTTGTCAGCGCCACTCGATATTGGTAAATTTAATATAATTAATTAATAATAATTTAATATAAATTAGTTTATTTTCTACTGTTGCAAGATAATTTTAATAACTGTATTTGTTATTTAACCTTACAAAATCATCTTATTTTATAATTCACCATATTCACAAATAAAGAGTCCGCGATGTACTGTAAACATTGCCAAATTGTAAGCATGTACAGTACATTTACAGGTATGTACTGTACGTACTGTACATGAATTTGTAAATTTAGATTACTTTTTTCAGTACTATATTAAAAACTAAAATTTGTTTGTAAGCTTAAAATAGATTCTTATTAACCATACATTATTAAAAATGCATTTATAAATAAAATACAGAACTGGGAATGGTTATTTGTGGTTTAGCCTAGTGACAAGTAAATACAGAGACAAGTAAATTCGACTTACGTCGTTTTTCAACTTAAGTCTCCTCTCCTGGAACCAATTACCGACGTAAGACGAGGTATACCTGTATTTCCATATAAATAATTATATTTTAGCTCATTTGTGACACAATGTAGTGATGGGCCGTAGTTTGGTGACCCCTGAGCTAGAGGAAAGAATATTTTCTTGCATTAGGTTATGGGCTAGACAAAGTATTATGGTTTACATCTAAGGTGATATTAAAGGATAAGGGAATGGACAGTTCATCTGTGATTTGGTTTAAATGGTCTGTGGATCAAATAACTTTTTTAAATAATTGTCTATATCAGATATTCTTGAAGTACATAAAAAAGGAAAAAAAAAGCATAGAGAAGGCATGACTTTCAATGAATTGTATGTATTCAGCATGAAATATACTAGAATTATATACATAACATTTGTTTTTTCTGTAAATAATTATTAACATAACATTTAATCTGATGATGTAATTCAAAAATAATTTTTTCATAAATATGAAAAATTATCTTAAGAGTCATGTTGCCAATATTGGCTGCCACAATACCAAATGTTCCTCGACTGGGCACCTAGAAATGGTACAGACAGATACAGCGACCTGTAATGATGGTGCCAACTGTGTCTAGATGGCAGACGGTGATATGGTTGGCTGTGTGCATGCTTGTTGGAGGATCGGGAAGTTTTCTTGGCTAGTGGTATGCCAAGAGTATCCTGAGCACTCTCTCTCATCTATTAGTCCCAATACCACCTCATGGTGTTGTTAGAATAGCCTAGGTGGCAGGCTATTCAACAAGATTACCATTCAGCTTCTCTCAACCCGATGATCTTTTCCTCTCCAACTTGGATAGTTGTTTGTATGATTTTCAATTGTGATACTGTGAAGACCACCATTTCCCCCCTCCAAAAATATCTCTATATATGCATTTGTGAACTGTTATTTACGACATTTGTAATGATTTTTGTTTATTCACTTTATTTCAACTTTTTTTTACTAATTATGTATTCGCTTGAACTTTGTTAAAACCTTAACTGTATCTTGAACAAAAACCAAAGTTGTAGAAGGAAATTCGCCTATTTTAACGATCTAGAGACCTCCCATTCCAAATTTTAATATCAACTCAAAATAATTTAAAAAGATGAATTAGAATAAAACGGTTTATTATCCAACTATCAGAAATCTCACAACATGCCAAGGAAGAGAGGAAGGAGCAATCAAATACTGTATTTTACAGACTATAAGACACACTTTTTTCTTTGAAAAATTGCCTCCAAAATTCAGGTGCGTCTTATACTCGAAATTAATATAAAAATGTTCAGTGTTTGATTTAAAATTCCCGCGTCTTAAAAATGGCCATATATTTGATGCCGCGGGAAACCTATCTCTATCTGGCAACATTGAATTCAACTGGCAGCAACAGTGCGCCGATGCGACGAACATGAGTTGTGGGGTGTCGGGATAGAATCGTCTGGACATAAGATTCCCGCGCTTTTTCTTTTTTCAAACGCGCAATGGTTGTCACCATAGAAACTTGGATCACGAGACGACCAGTGGTTCTGAATCCACGACCGCGGATTGGCCAGCGATCATCATACAATTAGTGGACATCCAATAGCGCTACTAAGCGTTGATTGGTGGATCAGTGTTTGCTTCAATCCATATAAAAGGATTGAATTTAGGCAGTAAAAATGATAAAAATGTTATCTTTTTTAAAAATTGCTTAAAAATTAAGGTGCATCTTATAGTCCGTAAAATACAGTAATTAAAATTGTAAAGGATTAAAGAAAAAATATATATAAATGGGGAACATCGCATTTTGCCCCCCTTTGTTTTCGGCGCTGAGTGTCGCGACGAGGCTCGGACTTCTACAATGTTTACATATTAAACGAAAAACTTAGTCAAAGCAATCAATGAATAATGATTGAGAACTATCCCAAAGCAAAGATGAGTCATGTCAACTCGGTGATGACTCTACGAAAGTTCAATGTCATCACCAAATAAGAAAACACCGTCTCAGCTACGATGACAACACTGCCAATGAATCATCACCCGATGACGAACTTTCTCATGCTGGAAGTGTTTAAAAAGAGAGCTCCAACCAGAGAAAGCTCAGATGGGGAGAAAAAGGCAAAACCAGACAAAGACACACACCGGAGACAGACACAAAAGGAGAGAGAAAGAGAGAGTGGACAAGCACCAGACCGAGAGTAGCTCAAGAGAAGATGAGCTCAAAAACGAGCAAGCATCAATAATAGACTAAGAGTGAGAGTGAAACAGGATCAAGAGACTGACCGACTGTCCGAACAGACAAGAGAAGACATCTTGTTTACCTGGTATGTTGTGAGTCACGCAAGTTCGAATACCCCCCGTTAGGCACCCCCTCGTTGTATAGATAAAGATAGGCAAATTTCCAAAAATCGGATTTTATAATTCTGTTCTAAACTTCCATTTTCTGTTATAACCAATTTAAGGAAATTTATTATCTGACTCTGCATTCTTCCTCCTGAGGGACATTCCTGGACTTCAGAGTGTCTCTTACCCTCGCGCCTTAATCATTTATTTCGTCTCAATCAGCAGTGTGTCCGATAAAACACACCTGGTGGCAGGACTACCCAAAAAAGTATGTAATAAATCTTTACGGCCCCTGAACCCCACAATACAGTGTCCTTCTGCAACAGGTAAACTACAAACAGGATGCCTTTTCGTGCTTTTTTTATAGACTAAGGGGGATGCACTTTAATGCACTCTGGCATTATGCAATGAACCATCACACTATAACTCTAATCATTCATTTCCTTATTTTTATGGCAATGGGTGTATTATAAAACTTTTTTTTAATTTAATTCTGATAAAAGATATTACTTTTGTGACTTTATCAGGATATTTTCATTACTTTAATAAAAATCTCAATACCTTTTTTAATCTTTCTATAGCATAACACTTCAAGTTCTGAAAAAAAATTAGTAATTTTAATATACAAATTTATATATTATTTATATAAATAATATACATATTTTGAAATTATGTCCCAAACATAGCATAAATTTTAAATGCAATGTATTCAAATTACATAATCAGTTGGAAAATCTGAAAAAAAGTATTCAATTTTTGTTAGCTATTTTGTTCTACATCGTTTTTTCCTGATATCTATTTTTATGTAGATGAAAACATTAGTAAATCCCCCCACTGTGCTGGTATTGATTTTGTGCATTGTGTGTTTAGTTTTAAATTACAGTTGTAATATTTCTGAAAACAATCTTATATCTTAAATTTTCTTTCCTATTTTACAGACTAGACAACCCCTGTCAATGTTTAGTGAACTGAGATTTGCTGATTTTCGCTCAAAGACATTCAGAAAATTTGTTTTTGAATTTATTGGAGCTAAATTAACTTATTATAAAGATGCAAGAGTAAGTAAGAATGTTTTAGTAACATTTAATGAAAATGCTTTTTGTAACAAATATTTCATTAAGTGTTGTCTTATGCTTATGTAAATTTGATGTTTGGATTGTATTTTTTTTATTTGAATCAGCAATTGTTATTAGCAATTAAGAATTGTAATATAGTATATATTCAACATTGAGCATATGAAAATATGAGGTTCCCATGTTTTGTTCATCATTTGATAATGTTGAGTAACTTTAGCCTGAGTGATAAGGCATACCAACTGGCCATCTTGGTCAGTTGGTATGCCTTATCACTAATTTTATTTTTTGAATGCTTTGGTGAAATGTGTTGTATTGCATGGATCCATATGGAGAGTTACTACACTTCATTGTTGCCAAAAGAAAAGAACATAGTCAAATTCACAAACGAATATACAATATACTAGATGTTACTGAATTTCCACGAAACGTTTATATTACAAATAAAACATACATACAATTACAAGTTCACAAACAACAATTACAAGATGTCAGATGTAACAAAGTTCAAATACATCTAATCCACGACAACAGGTCCGTCGAAAAGACACCTTGCGACGAACTGCGTACAACGTTATTTACCGCACAGCGAGGCGAAAAAATCTTCTAGGCCAGCTTAGGCGAAGTTAGAACAAACATGAGTTCCCTTGATGTGTCCTAGGCGAATTAAACTTCCTGCCTAAACTCAATCCTTTTATACAGATTGAAGCAAATCAGATTCCATCAATCAGCGCTTAGTAGCGCTACAAGATGCCCGCTGATGGTACGATGTCTTCCGTCCAATCCGCAGTCAAGTTTCCAAAAGTTGTCTGATTGGCGTTCCCATGGTGACAACTGTCGGTTGTTTGAAAATACGAAAAGCGTGGGAAATCATGTGTAGGATGATTTTATCCTGACAAACATTTATTGTGAATTGTATGTAAATGCTTCAGCTGCTATTTTATCACCTTGCAGAAAGATATAACAGACTTAAAGTACAATAGTAATTCTAACTATTGTCTACTCCCAAGAGTTTGATGGGCTTAGACATCTTTGTCTTGGTATTGTCAAATAGTTGTTTTTCACTCATTATCCTTGAGTACTCACACTAAGCACTTTTGAACTCGTCATCAGAACTCTGGTCCACAATTTTTTCACTAGCATCTCTAATTAGATTGATGTCCATCTAATTGGATCTATGCCAGTTCCACCCACTCCTGAATGATTTCAAGTATTCAGGTGATAAATAATTTTTCTTCACATGGGAACATATCTTGTGTTGATGTTTAGTAGATAATTAATTGTTGATAGTAATTTAATACCTTTTAGTTGTATTGCTACACTTTTTCCATCGTAGTGTCAGGTCACTGCCAGGATCTCACAACAGTAGAGTGCCAGATAACCCAGTTTCACACATTAAAGGTGAATTGTGGAAGAATACTTTGCTAATAAACATGCAAAAACAATTCATTTCACAAATCTTGGCCAAGCAATATTTGACAATTAAAAAGGGACTCTAGAATTTTTAAGAGCATCAAACTTCTGTACCAGAGCAAAAGAATTTGCTATGATAATGTTTTTTGCAGGGTGCATATTTTTCAATTTATTTCAGTAGATTGATTAAAATGAACCATCTTTTATAAATACTTTTTTCTTTAATGTTTTTGTACAATGAATCAAACATTGTATTATGGACAAGTTTTAAGTTGTGCATATGTATATAACTTTACTAAATTACAGGCAAGTCAACCACTTGGTCAATGGAATGTAGAAGATATTACCTGGTACATTGGAATAGAATCAAAAAGATCCCCTCCCACTAGGTAAATATTACTTAAATTATCTAATAATTTTAATAAATACAGTAAAACCTCGAAAACTCGACTCTCGATTACCCGGCACTCCGGATAACTCGGCCACACCCTGGAAGGGCAAAAAAAATCCTTAGTTAATTAATTTTCATTATAGACAGCTTTATAAAAGTATAAAAGCTCTCATAAAGTATTTTTCTGAGGTCTGTCTTATCAGGTAAATTACTATACACAGTGTATTCATTAATTTTCATTTTTATGTAGTAAAGGCTCTATGCCTTCATAATGGACGTACTTTTCCTTTGTTTAAGGGTATTTTGGCAGTTTATTCTCTGTTGTATTCTCAAGTAAACAATACATACAAGTACAGTACAGTATTTTCTGAGGAAACACTCGTACTTATTTTTTTTTAACCCCATTCCCGATAACTCGGCATTTTCACAAACTCGGCCACCCTTCGGTCCACATTAGGCCGAGTTTTCGAGGTTCTACTGTATTTTATAATAATTAGCCAGTTTTAAATAATGTTTTTCACTTATTTTAGGTGGGGTTTCACATTCATTGATCGCAACCAAACTGTCAAAAGGTATGGTTACTTAATACAGTTTTTAATTTGAAATTATATATTACATTATATTTTACATACAAATAATAATACCAGTTTGGAACTCCAACTGCATGTTAATCATTCATAAAATGATATTAATGCATCACAGTTAACTGATTTCTGGACTTGAAACAATTTGTCATATCTGAGATTCTAAGACACACACACAGACAACATTTATACATGAATAGAGAGATATTTGACAAGAATTGTACTTAACATCTAACACAGGATAATACTTAACAACTTGTAAGATTTTACAAATCAAAGCAATGAAAGTAAATCTTTGGTAAAAAAGATAAACAGAGCAGTTAGACATAGTTTGAGAATGGATAGAAAGTGCTTACCAATACCACACAAATGTATTCCGTACTAACAGATCTCTCACATGTTATTATGGAATATGTTCATATTGAATTGTGATGCAGCATTCATATCGTGATTGGTTTGGTAAAATTTTTCTACCTATCATCACTTGCAATTGTATTTCTCCTTAAGTTTTGGACATGGTATGTAGTTTATATTTCAAATCTGCAATTTTGAGTTGGTAACTCTAGATTAAGAGTTACTTTATTTTTCATATTCACCAACTTAAACATCGGATTATAAAATCTTTGAATTAAAATGAAGAGCTATGTTACAAGCTCTCTGATTTTTCCAAATGAATCATGACATATCTATATGAATTGTCACACAATTTCAAAGTTTTGTAGGCAATGGATTCTCACAGTGAAAGAAACTATATTAACTTTGAGACAAAAGTATTAGAATTAGTTGTAGAAAATAATAATGTGGTAATAAATACAGAGAAAAATATAAAAAACCACAATGTAGTAATCAATTTAATATTTTATTTCAAAAATTTAAAAACAAAAGCAAATAAAAATCAAATGGAAAAGAAAGGATAGAAATTTTTAAAAACTGAAAATTCTGTAATGATGTAATTTTTGTTGCATGTTTTCAACTTGTAAGAGCTTAATTGTTTTCTATGACTATTTTATGTCCATGTTGTATAAATAATTCAAACAATGCATGCAGAAAATCCACAATTTAAGAATTAACACTTGGTGAATGCTGATTTTAACTGATCTTGTGATTTGAATCTTACTGTATCTTTAACTTTTAGTGAATATGGCCATTAGAGATTGTCAGGTGGTGATTTGGAGATTATCAACATTTCATTTCATAACTAAGTTCATTTTACTCTTTAGGTAGAAATATTTTTGATAATATAAAATATATTTGCCAAATAAAAAGAACAATTTTATAATCTCTAATTGATAAGACTTACCTTACTTTAAAAACTGATACTAGATTGTCAAACATGTTTAATGAACAAAAATTGTGAACTGTTTGTTGGATCTTTAAAAATTCTTTACCAAAGCCCAATGAGTTTTTTTGAAAATTTTGTCCATACCTCATGTAGTCTGATACAAAAATATCTTGAGCAAATAATTCCAAAAAACAGATAAATCTACAATTGTTCAATATGATAATTAGTACAATTTGAAATTATATTATTGGCTGCAATAGGATGTTTTCCTATCCAAGCAATAATTTTGCTTTAATTTTCTTAATTTATAATCTTTTCAGGACAAAAGATAATCCATATTTTGGCAGAGCAGTCTGTTGCAATACAGAAGAAGAATTCCACAAATGGGTGGCCACCATGTTGAATGGAGAACATCCCAACAACTTACTACCCCAGCGACCTGTTCCAGACCTGTTGATGTGAATACAAAAACTATTGGAAAGTATATTCAAATGGTCATATACCAGAATCATTATTGTTAAATTTGAATAATGAATTTTATGTTAATGTTACCACAAATACTGTACATAACATATTCACAATATTTAAAGAAACAAAGTGTATCCAACAGTATTATTATATGTATTTGTTTATAGACAGAAAAGCATTCCTCACAGATCTTTGTTGTTTTTACACCAAGATAACCAGAGTTTATATTTTTTCAAACTTGTACTTTTTTTTATAACAATCTAGTTGAGCCTATACAAGATTAATAATGTTGAGATCAATTTATGTATGTGTTGCAGATCATTCTAATCTAGTCTGCATGCTTTGCACATAGGTGAGCTTGGACATGTTAATTTTAAGTCCACTATTAAATTATATAATGTGCATATATGTATTTATTATTGATGATAAATGCTTTTTAGGAATGGCATTTTACATTTATTTGTATCTTTATATAAATATATATATATATATATATATATAAAATATTAATAAAATTTGTTACAATATTTTATACTATTTATTTTTTCATTTACATCATCTGCCTACATACAGTTAGAAGATAAATTTTGATTACTAGCAAACAATTAATTTCAGAGTAATATAGATTAACTCTATTTATGTTGATTTTGAATCATGCTGAAAAAATTTTGATATTTAAACTTGACTGTTAATAGTCAAGAAACAAATTGGATGTAGTTTAAATCCAAACAAAAACATCTGAGTTGTAAAAAAATTTTGCCAAGTAAAAACTTATGACAGTTTAGTCAATAGCCAATTTTTTTTAGGAATTTTTCTTTGATAAAGATAAGCTTGGTGCTTCAAAGCAATACACATAAGATTTTTACCTATATCATTTTTCTACATTTCACTTCCAAGCACCAAGCTTATCTTTACTAAAGGAAAACTCCTACAGAAAATTTTGACTATTGTCTAAATTAGGGGTCCCCAAAGTGGTCCCTTGGGGTCGATTAATAGCAAAAAGGATCAATTAAACTGTCTAGGAAAAAAAATAAATATTCCAATAAAAATTTGAAATACGGATATGATCAACATTACTGACTACCCTAGTTATAACTTGAGTTTTGCCTTAGCCTATGCCGCTTTAAGCATGTGTTACTCTGTTTTCACGCATCTGGCAACTGTACTAGTGTTGCAAACATGTTATGAACGCTGGTAGTTCATTATACATAGACATATGTTGCACTGTTACACTCTACTAGAGTTGTCAGTTCAAGTATTTTATATCTAAATGTAGATATTTTGTCTTTTACAGAGAAAATATCGTAATATATCAAAAATCATTAATATAGTACAGAAGCGTTTTCAAGGAAAAAAGTTACAATTATTCAAGCTCGAACAATCATAATGGCCTTTCAAGTAAAAATTGAGCTATTTAAATCTTCGCTGGCACAATCCGATTTTAAATATTTTTCAAACTTGTGAGTACTAAAAGAAAATGAAAAAATTTCCGACCGTGATTTGGAGATATATATTAAACATCTTGATAAATTAAGGGAAGACTTTAAAGTGCGTTTCGAAGACTTGAAGAATATGCATGTTCCCGAATGGTTTGCTAATCCATTTGATGTAAAAAAAAAAAAATAGATAATGAAAGTAGTGAACCAGGCTTAGAAGATGAACTGATTGAAATATGTGTAGATCTCAAAGCTAAAGCGTTGTTTAAAAAATAAAAACCTCAGTGAATTTTGGAGCAATAACAATATTGCCACTAAATATCTCAAGCTGCTCAGAGCAGAAACCGAACCATTCTTACTTGCATTCCCAACTTCATACATGGTTAAAGTTGGTTTTAACCACGCGAACGCAATTTTGGCAAAACAGGAACAGATTGAGCTTGGAAAACCGTGGTGATTTGCGACAAAAACTTACCAATTTTCAACTGAATAGCAATAATCTTGCTGCTTCTCTTCAGACACATCCATCCCACTAATATCAACTATTTTAATAAAAAGGTATGTTAACATATTTTTAAGGTATTCAGTAGTAGTCGCAAAATGAGAGTAAGAGGTTTTTTCATCCAATATAACTTATGTTATGTTTTCAAAGATAATTGTGTTTTTTACATATTATGACACGTACGGTTTAAGAACTATAGGCAAATTTCCATCCATCCATAATTTTGCTATTATTTTTTAAGATTATAAATTATTGGAAAATATCTTCTTTTTCTGTTAATGTTATTGGGTGGATAAGATATGGGATCTAAAAATTCTTTTGTTGGGTTGTTATGTAGATCTCCTTATCGCTTAACATCAAAAATGCAAAAATGATTTAATGTTTTTTGTTAAATACTTAATCTGGAGGTTGATAAGAAGGCAAATATTCTATAAAGGGGTCGACGGGATAAAAAGTTTGGGGACCCCTAGTCTAAGTCAATGTTTCCCAACCTTTTTTGTGATATGCCCCACCCAAGCCTTTCTAAAATTCTTATGCTCCCCTAACATATACAGTGGCTATACGGTTAACTTAAAATCTGGAAGAGTCCATTTTCAAACTGTACCTCTTAACAATCAAATTGCCCCCCTATGGGGCATGGGCCCTGCATTGGGAAACACTGTTCTAAATTGTCATAAGTTTTTACTTGGCGAAATTTTTTCACATCTCAGATGTTTTTGATTGGATGTCAATTTTGTTTGTTTAATAATTATATTATTACATCAAGACATAAGAGGATGATGTACAATTTGGTCATTGATCAGCAACTGAATGCACCACTGACCAAATGTGCAATCAATCAAACACTTTCAATATTCATTTCAGTTGACACTGACTGAACATGCCACTGACCAATATGTCATTTAGAAAAATCCTTATAAAAATTTTTATAATTCACATAAATTTGAGATTTTGTAATTCTGAGTAACATTTTGAATAAAATTCATTTGTTTCCATGCAATTTTTTTTGTAAGCATAAAATTAAGCCATAAAACTGATTAACTCTATGGGAAACCCTGTGAACTTTGACCTATTAAAGGTCAAAGTTCACAGGGTTTCCCATAGAGTTAATCACCTATTAACCATAGAGTTGACCTGGAAGTTTGATGAGCACCTCACTGATAATGTGAAAGGCTTAAGTTTAAAATTTGAGCTTTCTAGACCTGGCAGTTTTTTCTCTATGAGTGTCTGCAGTGCCGCACGAAGAAAAAGGAAAGAAAATACAGTCGACCCCCCTATAACACTGTTGATAATTCCGTTTTATATGAATTCCATGTTGTATGAGTCACTTAGGTTTTACAAATACATGTGCCAGGCTGTGAATGGCTCACGTATTTGTAAAATCTAAGTGACTTGTACAACATGGAATTCATATAAAACGGAATTATCAAGTGTTATAGGGGGTCGACTGTACAGCTTTTTTGGAGATTTTTGTAATTTTCAATTGTTTATATTTCAGCAACCACATTACAGAAAATCTTGAAATTTTGCATTACATAAGAAAATTTTCCTTCAAACGAGATATTTGGAATTACTTCAGGTGTTTGTGGGCAGAGAAATTGACCCCTGAAAATCGGCAAATCTGATTCCTGTATATGTAGTCGGTCAGTGACTTTTTTACTTGGCAGGGAGGCACTGCCGTGACTCCTAACAAATATTAAAAACCCAAGAACAAAATATTACTGATTTGAAACATCAAACTCTTCAAATTACAGAATACCAAATTCATGTAGAGTAGTTAGACATAGTAAACATGTAGATTTGGCTGGACCAGGGATGGTAATGGATTTTTGCAAGAGCCAATATTTTAGAATTTCTGTACAGACTAATTGCGAAGAGCTATAGGATATGTAAATAAAAAAATACAATTACTTAAGATACTAATATAATATGCATTATGATGATTAAAAACAAAGAAATAAAATTGAAATAAGTTGTCATAATGTTCATTATATTTTTACTAAATGAAATAAATGCAGCAATTCTTTCTAAGATTACAGCACAGTGATATGATATGTTTTCATTAATTAAAAAATACTGTGATTCAAGAAAGGACACAATCCCCAACTAGGAAGGCCAACTTCAGCAACAAGCAAATATGGGAAATATGGGGATAGCATGCAACATGAACAGCGCATCATACCTGTCACATACAACCCGATCTTAGCTTCTGTATATCGTAGAATCGCGAGACAACAAGGAGTGCGCATGGCGTACAGAAGATGCCCCTCTATTTTCCATCTTCTGCGCAATGAGAAAGACAAGCCGAGTCAAGACAAACTTCCTGGGGTGTATGCAGTGCCGCTCACTGACCATAGATGCGACAGAGAATTAGTATACATCGGAGCCACGAAAAGAGCAGTTGGAGTAAGATGAAAGGAACACCAAAAGGACATTATACACAACAGATGTACCACTGCTTTATCTGTATATGCATCGGATCCGGAAATATCTGCGGACTTCGCGAGAGCCAAACTCCTTATCACAACGTCATATGTGGACCAACTCAGATGGTTAGAACAAATAGAAATATGCAAAGCCTACGAATCATCAACCCCCATTAATTCCAAAGATGAAATCACGTTATCTTTGGCGTGGCAAGCCCTAATACGGAAGGGAGATTTAAATTAAAATGACATCGGTACTTATAATAAATTAAAAATAGCTACACGCATTTTCTCCGACTTCCGACATGTTCAAATTTATTCATAAAAAATACATAATGCGACATACAAGCAGAAGATTGTTACATAGCAACTGGAGTTTCGAGTTGGAAGGCACGTGATTCCGAATGGAACCCGAAATACAATATTTGAAATTTTGTTCCAAAGACAGCTGGCATTCTAATGGATCGTTACGAATGGAACATAGCCTGAAGAAGGATCCAGTGGAATCCGAAAACGTTAGCGTAAGCAATTGAACATATTTCACGCTGGTTATAGGTTTGTAGAAAGTTTATTATTGTATTCTTCCGGCGTGTGTCGATTATTTATTTATACATGTGCATAGTTTATTAAACAGTTTATGCTCATCTAAAAGAGTATTTTTCTGATTATTAACTTTTGTCATCTCTCAATTCCCTGTCAAATTTTAATCATGTATGGAGTTTTTAACCTTTTCAACATATCTCGGTTTCAATCCGGCCCTACCTATTGATCTATTTTTATTTTAATTTTTCTCAAAAAAATTTTTCCTTACCAAAAATAGCTCCTTTGTTGATCTGGCTTTCGGTTAGAGTTGTCTCTTTAACGCCTATCCAATTGACATTTTCGTCGGGCCAAACAGTAATTTGCTTGTAAGTTTCCACAGCTGCATAAAATTTCCCAAATCAAAACAGTTCACAAAAAATACTTTGGCAGCCTCTCCAACTGAATTGCATCAATAAAACACTGCACAATAGATTGGTCATTTTTAGAACCTTCCCATCTGCTTCTTAATACAATCAAACTTAACTTACAAAATTATTTATACTGTTGATAAATTTTTACAAACCCACAAAAGTGAAATCTCCTCCCCAAGTAGTTTTCTCATAATCTAAAAATTAGGAATCTTAGAAAACAATGGAAAAAGTGGCAAAGATCTGGTAATCCTTGCAACCTTTATATCCACCATATCATATAAAAACCACCATTTGGAATGCAGCACCAGCTTTAAAACTACTTTCGTAAAATTATATCTTCCTTTGCTACCCACCCACAAACCTTCTGGAGTTTCATCCAAAAAATTTTCCAGAACAGCTCCTAGTAAATCACCTATTGTCCAAGATCACCAAATACACAAAATGTATAATTTTAAAAACTGTTTTAACAATGTACTATCTGTGGTAGAGCTTAAATCTTTTATCATTCATACACTTACCACCATTCATTTTATTGCCTAATATTCTTCAAAATGCTAATGAAATTAAAAGCAGTACAATAGACTTTTTATTTGTGACTTAAAAAGTTTCTGGAACTTGTTAAATGAACCATCAAAAATCAAAATTTAACTTTCCATAAACTTACATATCAAATACTAGTTTGGCTGTTTTATATCTTGCAAAATATGATTTTTTTTTTCTTTTAATCAATTAGCATTTTGTTGATAGAGATAAACAGCTTAACGAGTTATTTCTGTTGAGATAAAACCTGAAAATAATGAAAATACTATGACAGCAGTCTTGTCTTGATCAGTTTTTGTTTAACCTAAAACTATCCCTCTAGTATTAAAAATCAACACACTATTGAACTAGGTATATTCATAAAGTCAGTCACAAACTACTAGTTCTACTTAGCACTTTTGGTCACTTATATAGCTGTTTGCAGCTAAGAAATACAAATGAATGATGCTGAAGTTAGCTTAACATGGTTATATATTGTAAATGGCCAAAAGCATTTCTATGTAATTATTTTCCTAAAATTCCTGAAACTAATTCTGGTAACTCATAACAGTGTAAAATTTCATAGTTTTACAATTTTCTTAGTTCACTTTCTGGAATAATCAATACCTGGTGATATTATTTCTGAAGTCACTCAAGCTTACAAATTGTGGATTAAAAATAAGAAATGACAACTGTCCATGCAAAGCAATCTGAAAAAAATATTGTTTAGATATAACTGTACTAAAAACATTCAAAATTTCAGCTTTAGGAAGAACCATTTTGTAAATGATTGAGTCAAAATGTCCAGTATAATAACGAGGCTGCAATTTTCAAATTGCAGACCTATAAGTTCTCACTGGCATCCATCCATCAGTCCTCCTTAATCTTGAGAATGGAGTTAGATGAAAGTCAAGACAAGATATGGAAAGCTTAGGGGCAGGAGCCCCAATGAACTATATACAAACTTCCGGTTTGGAACGGAAGCCACATTATTTCAACTCAAAAATTTCTCCAGAATGGAGTTATGACTATTGTTAACAGGAAAAGTGTGATGTATGGGGGCAAAACACTACTAAAGTCAAAAGCATATATTTTAAATTAATTTAAATATATGATTACCACAATACTGGGCTACAATTTTTTTAATGTTACAATAAATTTGACTTTACAAATGTCCCTTTATCATACACATTGAATTGGCCAACAAAAAATTCATTACTTTAGTATGTAAATGGCATAATCAATTTTTATCATTCATAAAAGCAAGAGATCCACTATAATCATGGATTTTCTAAATATATGACCATTAAATAAGACTTCAAATAAATTTACAGAAATTAAATTTAATTTCACTTTTTTTTATTTTCATTTATTACATTATGCAATGAATTCGTAAGGAATAGGTTCTAACAACTGTGGCTTATTATCCTTAGTAGAAACAAAGTGAGCTCCTCTGGGTTGAGCGGGCTGAAAAGAAAATTAAGTATTTTAACTATTATAAAACTTAATATCAATATAATTTGAATCATCAAAACTGCAATTACATTTAAAAAAGTGAATTAAACAAATTAATTTTTAAAAATTTTAACAGCTTATTTCAAAAATGTTATATACAGTCGACCCCTATAACGCGGGTTCATATATCATGGCGAAAAAATTGCAACCGTATTCATATAAAGATGCTAAAAGAGACTTGTAAAATGTGGTAAAACGTCATCGCCGACTCGTGTCACAACAGGATTGTCGAATCTGGACCAATAGTGGACGAGCAGCCGAACTACTTACACGCTACGGAGAGTTTAGGCAGGTAAGTTGAGTTTACTATCGTCTGTACAGTATATAAATTAGGTACTGTAAGTCTAATACAGTACTGTAATTTTATACATTTCTTGTGAAAAAAACATTTCTTATTCAACAGCCATAAAAANAATACTGGGCTACAATTTTTTTAATGTTACAATAAATTTGACTTTACAAATGTCCCTTTATCATACACATTGAATTGGCCAACAAAAAATTCATTACTTTAGTATGTAAATGGCATAATCAATTTTTATCATTCATAAAAGCAAGAGATCCACTATAATCATGGATTTTCTAAATATATGACCATTAAATAAGACTTCAAATAAATTTACAGAAATTAAATTTAATTTCACTTTTTTTTATTTTCATTTATTACATTATGCAATGAATTCGTAAGGAATAGGTTCTAACAACTGTGGCTTATTATCCTTAGTAGAAACAAAGTGAGCTCCTCTGGGTTGAGCGGGCTGAAAAGAAAATTAAGTATTTTAACTATTATAAAACTTAATATCAATATAATTTGAATCATCAAAACTGCAATTACATTTAAAAAAGTGAATTAAACAAATTAATTTTTAAAAATTTTAACAGCTTATTTCAAAAATGTTATATACAGTCGACCCCTATAACGCGGGTTCATATATCATGGCGAAAAAATTGCAACCGTATTCATATAAAGATGCTAAAAGAGACTTGTAAAATGTGGTAAAACGTCATCGCCGACTCGTGTCACAACAGGATTGTCGAATCTGGACCAATAGTGGACGAGCAGCCGAACTACTTACACGCTACGGAGAGTTTAGGCAGGTAAGTTGAGTTTACTATCGTCTGTACAGTATATAAATTAGGTACTGTAAGTCTAATACAGTACTGTAATTTTATACATTTCTTGTGAAAAAAACATTTCTTATTCAACAGTCATAAAAATTATTTCTATTAATGATGTCTCCAAAGTTCAACAAATTTTTCACAGAAAAATAACTTATCAGAAAACGCGGGCACCATTTGGTGCGCCGCTCTGCGACAAAAACAAGCTTAAGCAATGGCGTCGTCAAATGGTGCACACTCTGTAAGTAATCCTACAATTTTTTGTTTATAGCATAGTTTATACGAATTATTCCCAAAAAATTATATGTGTTTTGGAAATGTTGAGTCAAATTAGTCTAGACTCGATTAATTTTATGGAAGAAAACCTTTCAAACAGCCGTAGTCCGCAAACTGCACACATGCCGGGCTGTGACTGGCTCATGTATTTAAGGATTCCTACGTGAAATTCTTATAAAGTGGAACGTATCTACCACATTATAGGGGGTCGACTGTACTAGAAAATTTGCACTTGTAACCCAGGTCTTTTAAATTTACTTTTAATGTTTTCAATTTGCTTCAACAAAAACCTTTGTTGTGGTAAAAATATAAAGTATGAAATAATTTATACCTGTCTCTTAAGGGAAACTCTAATCTTCTTCTCCTTTGCTTCTTTCTTACGCTGTTCGTTATCCTTCATTCTCTGAATGAAATCCTGACGACATTTTGAATGCTGGATATGTTCGACTCTCACATTAATTCTTTTTGGGATTATTCGATTTCTAAAAGAAAAAAATAACTAAAACTGTAAAATATTCATTTAATCTTGCGTATTCTAAATATTAACTGTATAAAAAGAGTACACACTGTGTAGAAGTTTAAAAAATTAAATATTTTACTCTTTCCATTCTGTGATTATCAAGAATCCTTTCCACACCCATCACAGATTTGGCCAATCTCACTAGAGGGTTAGGTAGCGAGGAACATATTGTGTCTAACAAGACAACATGTAGGTTAACATTTCATAAAAATTTATGAATTGACCTAACTCAATCCCACAGAGTGACATACTGATCCCTTTACTATTATTAAATTACTGTAAATTGGAGTTACTTTGTGACTGCAGAGAAAATATTGTGACATCACACTAGAACTTACTTTAATTATGACAGGTTTATATCCATTTCAAAATTTATTTGCAGGTAAGATACCAATAGCCTGTACAGTGATGTTACCTGACACTAAAGCTGGAAAGTATAGGATGCTATATTTTACATTATTAGTGTTACTTTCTTCAGTTGTAAAAGAATGTAAAATATCCAATATAAATATTCAGTTGTATAAAAATGAATATTAAAAAGTTCTTCATTTTTGGCTCTTTCTGCCCTTTGGGCAAAAAGAGGGCCTTTTTACCACACTCATTGTGGCCTTTGCTGTCCACAATGGGAACAAACAAAAAGAAAGGGATGGGGCTTGACATCCAGGACAGCCTACCCATAGAAAATTCCTGGGATTTTTCAATCCTGGGTCCCCAGAATGGTAGGCTGACACCTTAACCATTTTAACCACCAATTTAAAAACTTTATCAAATTTAACTCAAAAAAAATATACAGTAGAGCATCAATTATCTGAAACAATTCGGAACTGGGGTTGTTCGGATAACTCAGTGGTTCTCAACTGGGGGTACATGTACCCCTAGGGGTAGGATCATAAATCTAAGGGGTACACCTAACTTTCATTATAAAACGGCGTATGTTAATCAATTTGCTGTAAATTATTAACACAAGAAACAAGAAACGACAAAAATTTGCTTTAAAATATCCCAGTGTGAACACCGATTTTCCTTTTAACAGTCTAAACAACTTGCTTATCCACTTGATTTGCCTGTCTATTTGTGCCGCTAATGCTGAGTGAACCTGTAGTCTAGTAAAATTATGGTTTAACCAAGCATTAATTATTGCTCGATAAGGTTGGGGCTTTTTGTGTTTTTACTGGACTACTGGTATTAGGAATAACGAGGCCTGGATCATATCCCCACCATGCAATGAGTGTCACTGCATACGTGCATTACTTAATATTTAGCAAATTTATATGTTATGTTTGATACAAAAATTGAAAGATTCATGTATAGTCCTGCATGTTATAAATTCGCAGCCATTACTTTCAAGATCAGTACACAATTATAATCTCTATTTAACAACGTCGGAACCAAATTATGAAAAAATTGTTGAAGATTTATCGCAACAAATATCCCATTAACCCCTTCTGAGCCGCGCTCGAGTGTGACTCGAGCAAATTTTATAGTCTTACGTCGTTAAGGCCACTTTTGAAAAAATTATTTTTTTTGAATTTTTGGAATGTTTTTTAGGTCCCCAAATTTTTTCAGAAATTTTTGCGCACGCGAAAAATTTTTATCGCGATTTTAATGAGCCTATGATAAGGCTCGATGAAGGCTTAATGTTTTTTTAATGGGAGTTTTTTATCAAAATTAATTTATCATTCTAAAGTTGTAGCGCACCGATTTTCCTTCGGTAAAGTTATTTAAAGCTGCTTTCTGATGTCAAAAACGACTTCCGATAGTTTTTTAATTTTTTTAATTAATAGATTTTATTATATAGAAGTTTAATTAATTAGGGGGGGTCGGAAATCGCAATAAAAATTATAATTTTTTTAAAATATTTAAAAATATACCGCCAGATTGAAGTCACCCTACTTTAAACCCTTGTCCTCCCGCGATGTCTATGAGAATGTCCCGGGAAATCGGACTCCAGCTGTGTTCAAGGTCACCCAGCTGTGTAAACAATGACTCATCGGTGTTACATTTCACAGACAGGCGAAACAAAGGAAAATAAAAT
>NW_019384564.1:51673-53402 GCF_000671375.1 Centruroides sculpturatus
ATATCGAAAAAGAGCTGCTGGAATATATATTGTTGATGGAGGTCATATTTTTCTATTATAAAAGCATTTTTGCGATAAAATACATTGGAGTAAATAATTTGGTAATTATTTATCATTTTTTGTCCTTTCCTATTTTTTTTTTGGCTACATTAAAGCATTTTTTTGAAAATATACAGTAAGGTTCCATATTACCACCCGATTTTCTCTAAGCCTACTTTCGGACTTTTTGTACAAAAGCCTTCAAAAACCATACTTGTAATTACACTAGCGAAAAATCCAATTAGGAACATTTAGTTTACTAGGTACCAGTACTTTTCGCACAAAAAATGTGGGTGTAGTTATGATACCTTGTTTACAATTCACTAAAATGTAATTGGGGTTCCATAATACCACCTTCTCCTCTATAATATACTTATCAAATAATAATAAATAAATGTATGTACCTGATTAAATTTATTATTATTTATGTAAAATAAGTAATTCACTTTTAGTTATAGTTAGTTAGAGTTTTTTTTATGGTGCTCAGTTATAAGGACTGTATACATCTAACACAGTAATTATAAAATTTACATACAAAAATATAAGGGGTACTTGAAAAACAACTAATGGGCTAATGGGGTACATCAACAAAAAAGGTTGCGAACCACTGGGATAACTGATTATGTATGAAAAAATATATTAACTTATCCCTGTTGAAAATTTTCTCCATTGCATGTCGCTTCATGTTAGATTTTCTTCAATATAAAGCCTAATGAAAATTTTTTAAATAATAATCATGGCTACTGTATCATTAAAAATTATTTCTTTATTTTGCACAAACAAAATAAATATATTGCAAAATATATATATAAAAAAAATATACATACATACATATATATATATTTTGGATGTTAATCTAGTATCAAAAACATTCTGATTCAGCATGACACACAGTCTTCAGAAAAACATCACAAAACTCTTTCTTTTTCTTGGGTTTATCTGGAGATGTCAGCCACTTGGGCTGTATTCCCCAACAAGCTGAAGCAAAACACACCACTCAAGATGAAGAAAAAAGCCTCGTTCAAATACTGGCGTGTCCTTAAGTACCCTCTCAATGTGTGTTGTACTAAATCAGAACGTTTTTGATACTAGATATAACTTCCAAAATATAATTTTTTTTTGTTTTTATATTTTTCAATATATTTATTTTGTTTATGCAAAATAAAGAAATAATTTTTAACGATACAATATGGTCATGCCAGTGCTGCCAGCTAAAACATGCACACCAACAAAAATAATATTGGAGTAGCCTAAGACAGCCAAATATTGCAGTGCCACAGAACTAGTGGAAATTTGAATTTGCCAACTGGAACGCTTTCATTTCGGTTGATCAGTATTTGGATAATCGATGCTCTATGTCAGGGGTGGCCAACCTGCGGCTCGCGAGCCACATGCGGCTCTTTGAAGGATTATTTGTGGCTCTCGATAAATGTACCCGAGTTTCCTTTTCATTTTTGTGTTATTATATTTTTAAAAATTATTATCGTTCCATATGTGTTTCAAAATGTCTTTTAAATTACTAACAACAAATATAAAAGACTAAGTGCAACGTTGTAACAATTTTCATTTCCGTCCAAGTTAAGAATGATATGACTCATCGAAAACTGCGCGAACGAACATAAACAGTGGCGTAATCGTCCGTTATCGACCGACTCCAGACCGATTTTGAATTTGTAAACTGTCATTGCAA
>NW_019384564.1:56290-65256 GCF_000671375.1 Centruroides sculpturatus
TATAATATACTTATCAAATAATAATAAATAAATGTATGTACCTGATTAAATTTATTATTATTTATGTAAAATAAGTAATTCACTTTTAGTTATAGTTAGTTAGAGTTTTTTTTATGGTGCTCAGTTATAAGGACTGTATACATCTAACACAGTAATTATAAAATTTACATACAAAAATATAAGGGGTACTTGAAAAACAACTAATGGGCTAATGGGGTACATCAACAAAAAAGGTTGCGAACCACTGGGATAACTGATTATGTATGAAAAAATATATTAACTTATCCCTGTTGAAAATTTTCTCCATTGCATGTCGCTTCATGTTAGATTTTCTTCAATATAAAGCCTAATGAAAATTTTTTAAATAATAATCATGGCTACTGTATCATTAAAAATTATTTCTTTATTTTGCACAAACAAAATAAATATATTGCAAAATATATATATAAAAAAAATATACATACATACATATATATATATTTTGGATGTTAATCTAGTATCAAAAACATTCTGATTCAGCATGACACACAGTCTTCAGAAAAACATCACAAAACTCTTTCTTTTTCTTGGGTTTACCTGGAGATGTCAGCCGCTTGGGCTATATTCTCCAACAAGCTGTAGCAAAACACACCACTCACGATGAGGAAAAAAGCCTCGTTCAAATACTGGCGTGTCCTTAAGTACCCTCTCAATGTGTGTTGTACTAAATCAGAACATTTTTGATACTAGATATAACTTCCAAAATATAATTTTTTTTTGTTTTTATATTTTTCAATATATTTATTTTGTTTGTGCAAAATAAAGAAATAATTTTTAACAATACAATATGGTCATGCCAGTGCTGCCAGCTAAAACATGCACACCAACAAAAATAATATTGGAGTAGCCCAAGACAGCCAAATATTGCAGTGCCACAGCACTAGTGGAAATTTGAATTTGCCAACTGGAATGCGTTCATTTCGGTTGATCAGTATTTGGATAATCGATGCTCTATGTATATTCACCAAAGAAAAAATAAAAGTTACCTCACTCTTTTATTAACAATAACACCCACAGCATGTGGCGTAACATTAAATACTCTGCCAGTTTTCCCATGATAAAATTTATGAGGCATTCCTTTCTGGAAAGCTCCATTTCCCTGAAAAAATTAATATCTAATTTTATTCTCTGATTAATTATAATCTATGTTTCATATGCATAATCAACATAATAATTTTTACCTTTATATCAACAATGTCACCTCTTTTATATACTTTTAGAAATGTAGATAATGGTTCAACACCATGTTTTCTAAACTTTCTAGAAAATAGGTATCTGGTACCTCTTCTGTAGCCTTTTGTATTTACCATTATTTATAGCTCTGTAAAGAAATTAAAAAGAGTTTATAGAAATCAACAATATATATTTTTTGTGAAATCTGATGAGTACAAATTTTTAATTTTAAAAGTTAAAAATATGACTGAATAATACTGAAAATGTTTTAAATTTTTTCAGTGAAAATGATCCTGATATAGAAAGAAGTGTTATTGTTAAGAAATCAGTGTTAAATGCAATAAATCCATATAAGCAATTGTTAAGTAAAAGAGAAAAAAAGCATAAACAACCAATTTTAGATTCATATTTTAAAATGTGGTGATTTTATACTTGTTTGGTATTTAATACTGACCTTTTATTTAATAAAGCTTTTCTTTTTTCAAAAAAGTTCCTTTATTTTCTTTACGTACAAATGTATCCCCATTAAGGTCATAGTATTTTTACCTCTGAGAATGAAGTTTCACTTAAAAGTAAATTTGTGGAATGCACCCTATTCATTAATCGAGGCATGCTGTACTATTCACCAAAACTTTATTGTTTTTTTAAATAGATGCGTCATGCAATAACCTTTATTTCACTGTTTTGAAATTAGTGCATTTGTATCATTATTCTTATAAACTTATAATTGTATAATTTTGTAATAAATACACCCATGCCCATAATTTAAGGAATTACTGTATGTGGTGGTTATGGCTNATGGCAAGGACCCTGCTCTCTATTGGCCTGCTATCACTACGCTTTGCCAATCGCGTTAATTCTTGACAGTTGTAGCAGACAGACAAGAGCATCATGGCAGTATGCGATAAATGATATCAAATGTGAATAACAATGAAATGACCTACACATGTAAATAACAGAAAAAGAACAGAGAAGGACTGCAAAATGAAAATGTGAAAATAAATATGAAATTGAGTTGATAACATAAGCAAACAAGTTGAAGCAGCTTATTGACGCGAAATTTGCAGCCGTCAGTGCCAAGCGATTGTTGTCATAGACTTCGGAAAGCTAAATGCTTGTAACGAAAGTCACTTAGCGTGCACGGGTGAAAACCTGGGACCGTTCCGGCTACTGAGCTGTCTCGAATCTGTGAAATCATAACTGTGACACATACCAACGTCCTATCTGTCTCTTTTCTCCATTATCACCAGGCTATGAGTCATGTAGTTATAAAATGGAAAAACTACGATGAAAAAGTGACAAATTGAAAGTATCGTGAGCACATATTATTATGTACGCATAGGCATACGTGGACTATAGAGATGGAGGAAAGAAAGGAAAGAGCAAAGACGAGTGCCTAAAAAGGATAGGCAGGGTCAGACCCTCACATGTGCGCGACGATTCTTGAACGAATACGTGTATACGTGTGCTGATCTTTGTAATTATAAATTGTGAATACATGTGACTAATATTATTTTCTTTTTTATTTTGTGCATGTTATAAGTTATAAATAAATATAAACAAACAACACTAACCTGACAACATTAAATCTAAATACCAAAATGATNTTCTGGCCACTTTAGCAGACAATGCAATTTGTGTAACTAAAGCCAAGAAAATTTTGAATGACATTTATGTTCAGAACAAGTTGGTGTACATCAAGTGTTATTTCACATTCATTGCAGATACTATTACTGCTCTTGAAAGTAGTGGAAAACCTATATATGAACAAATTGATCTCCTCAATTTGTTCATATATAGATTTTCCACTTTGTGATACACCAGACACTGCTGCAAAAAAAGTGAAGAAAGAGTGCTTCAAAAGTGACTTAGATTGAAGTGCTTGTTTGTTGTGGCTGATATTTTGGCAGGAAAGAGCAAAACTGAAAGTGAATTCCCAGTTCCTCTTCTTCCATGGTTGAAATACTGTCCATTATCTTCAGATGTGGAATGCTTTTTCTCTGCATATAAATTAATTCTCAGTGACAAACATTGCAACTTTTCTATTGAAAATTTGGAAAAAGTGCTTATAATATATTATGAAGCTAACTATGGTAAACAGAGCAAATAAAAAATGTAAAGACAATTGTTTGTCTACTTTTGTGTTTGCATCATTCTAAATACGTGCATTTTTGTTTGGAATACAAATGTTAAATAAAAAATTCATCGACCTGATAAGTACATTAATTGTTCATTGTGCAAATTTTGACCGCCTATTTTTTGCTTATAAAGCCTAAACGATGCAATTTAAGAGCTTATTTTAAGTGCCTAAAATGCCATTTTTAAGGGCCTAGATGTGTGCTGTCTAGTTATAACCCTGCAACCAAGGGTGTTCTATACACAATCTATGGGTTTAAGTCTGGTGAATAGAATGGCCAGTCCATACATCTTATATTCTTGATTTCCAGGTATTCCTAAACCAAGCCAGACCTGTGAAGGCAAGCATTACTAATGAACCCAGGATCAAGTGCACCTCTAAGAAGCTGCAGGATGACATCCCTATAAATCTGGCCTATTACAGTACACATTCAAAAACATACAGTACGTTTCTATATTCAACAGTTGACTCAATAGTGAATTTTCTGTTGAGTCCCTCTGTTGAATGATCTGACATCACATTTTGCAGAAAAAAGAAACGCTTTCGTTGAGAGGTCGCTTTTCAAGATGGCTGACTTAAGTAACCAGAAGGTGGCGATTGTGGCTGTTTTGCTAAATAATTAAAGTAACTCGCTTAACCATTATTCGAATAAATCCTTTTATTCAAATGAACCCATATCTGTATCATTTTCTTGTTTACTGGGTTTTTCTTTAATTATTTTAATTACTTTCTTGAATACATCATTAGAAAGACTTAAAGGGCCAAATATCGGTCATAATCAATTTTGAACAAATGAAAATAAATCTTAATATTTCAATATTGACCAAATTATCCAACATAATCGTGCAATCATATGTTTTATCATATACAGATCGTTCATTAATCTGTCCGCTATTACAGCATCCACAGTAGCGAATGGATTTGTATAAAAGGAATTTACTTTTTCATGGAAGCCGCCATGTTAGTTTGTTGAATATTCAACTGGTTTTCCGGTTGTTGAGACCATTGAGCTCAACGGTGAACTCAACGTTCCATTTAGAAATGTCGTTCTCTCACCGTTGAATATAGAAATGTACGGATACAGTGGCATAAGAGACCTTAACACCATACCACCCCAAAGATTATAATGTGTCCCTGAAGCTTACCAGATGTATACTTGTCAATTACAGTGGTACCACTGTAATTTTCGGATACTCAGGATACGAACGCCCCATCATACGAGATTTTCAGGATACGACATGAAATTTGAACATATTTTTGCTGCATGATACAAACAAAAACTCACCATACGATGTTACATTAGTTTGCAGCATCACTTTTTTATTCACTTCTGTTCATTGGTCTCAGTCCACATGTTTGCTTCATCATGGAAGGATCTTGCTCGATAAAGGAAATCTTGAGGTATTATCAGAAAGCGACTGATTTTATTGAAAAGAATCATCCCGAAAAGGTTCCCACTGCTGTATTGCTGCTCAGAGTAATGACATTTGCCTAAGTCATTTTAGAAACATTTTTAAAAAGTAAGCAAAGCCAAACCTTTTTGGATAGATATTTTACCAAGCGACCTCTATCCAGTGAAAGTGCTGGTGGAAGTGAAGGAAAAAAAGCAAAAAGCANTCATAATCAATTTTGAACAAATGAAAATAAATCTTAATATTTCAATATTGACCAAATTATCCAACATAATCGTGCAATCATATGTTTTATCATATACAGATCGTTCATTAATCTGTCCGCTATTACAGCATCCACAGTAGCGAATGAATTTCTATAAGAGGAATTTACTTTTTCATGGAAGCCGCCATGTTAGTTTGTTGAATATTCAACTGGTTTTCCGGTTGTTGAGACCATTGAGCTCAACGGTGAACTCAACGTTCCATTTAGAAATGTCGTTCTCTCACCGTTGAATATAGAAATGTACGGATACAGTGGCATAAGAGACCTTAACACCATACCACCCCAAAGATTATAATGTGTCCCTGAAGCTTACCAGATGTATACTTGTCAATTACAGTGGTACCACTGTAATTTTCGGATACTCAGGATACGAACGCCCCATCATACGAAATTTTCAGGATACGACATGAAATTCGAACATATTTTTGCTCCACGATACAAAAACTCACCATACGATGTTACATTAGTTCGCAGCATCATTTTTTATTCACTTCTGTTCATTGGTCTCAGTCCGCGTGTTTGCTTCATCGTGGAAGGATCTTGCTCGATAAAGGAAATCTTGAGGTATTATCAGAAAGCGACTGATTTTATTGAAAAGAAACATCCCGAAAAGGTTCACACTGGCCGTATTGCTGCTCNGCCGGAAGTGCTATTGCGTCGTAAGGTGTTTTCCTGAATGAACTGATACGGGATACATTGATTGGTGCTATGGATTCGGATGCCATTTATTGGACAATTAAGTTTGATAACTTGACTCGTGGGTACCTAAACGTTTAGTATTTTAATATTAATTTAATGCAAATGTATACATACCCAATAATATTAAACAGAAAAAATAAATATATTTAATAAAAATCTTTGTTTTAACAAATGTACAACGTCTTGGCTCAGTAAATATGTCAACACTGAAATGAAAATCAGTCTAGCATAGGGAAAATCGGGGAATTACACCTTGAAACAGCGAATTGCACAGTGGCATTATTGTGAATCGGCGTAAATTGAACCGGCGTAAACTGAGGGCTACCAGTATTTGGAGATATTAGAAGAATAAAACAATTTTATTTTTTTAAATATTTTGCAGAATGCTTGTTTTTTTAAATTAATAGCAAATTCGGAAGAAAATACAATAAATTTTCTCTTTAATTAATGAAATTTAAATGTTGTCATTGTATAACTAGCATTTCATTATGTAATTTTTTTTTTTTTATTTAATTTTAAGGAAAGCTTTTCAACAATTATTTTTGAAGCTGGTTGAAGATTCAAATGTTTATTTGACTCTCATGGAGCCTTTAGTCAAATGTTACACTAAACTTCATCTCAATCCTGAAATATGTCTTTGCAATATAGCTGAAATGATTTCCGATATTCAACAACCAATTATGGTGATTACTAAAGAGTGTTCCCCAAGAACTAAAAAAGACACTGAAATGAAGGTATTTCAAACTTTTTAAAAAAGAATTATTTAAATTTTGTAATGAAACATATTTCAAATATCTTTAGTTTTGATATAGTCATTACATTTATTTTTATTATAAAGTAATAAATTACAAACCTTTTTTTAATCCAGCGTATAATAATTTGGAAAAAGTAACACATGATTGTAGAATGGTCATTTGAAAATATAATGGTAATGTGCAATAGGCTAACCTCTTAAAGCCTTAATTACATGGCTTTGGAAATGTCTTCATTATGAACAATAACTCATCAGAACATGCACTACCCTTATTTTTTCAAATGATCATTCTAGAATTCCAACCTGAAAATGGCTGTTTAAAATAGCTGAAAATGTTGTTTTTTTTCTGAATAATTATATGCTGGATTAAGAAAAGATTTGTCGTTTATTTATTTATGCTAAGTCCAGTTTGCTTCCTGTGATTTTGGACAGATTTATCTTTTATTATATGAAAGCTGTTGTTTATTTATAGTCAAATTAATTAAACCTAACTGTGAACTGATTTGGAGTATATGTTCAAGGCATTTATGACATAATTTAAATACAAATGATTGAATATGCTTCTATAATTTTTATAATTTGTCTATTAGTATTTTTCAAATATTATAACACAAACTTCTGTATTATTTACAGTCGACCCCCCTATAAGATCATAGATATGTTCCATTTTTTAGGAATCCGATTTCTTACGAGTCGTTCCAATCACAGCCTGACACATGTGAAGTTTACGGACTACTGCTGTTTGAAAGGTTTTCTTCCATAAAATTAACCGATTCCTAGACTAATTCCACTCAACATTTCCAAAACACGTATATTTTTTTGGGAATAATCCGTATAAACTATGCTATAAACAAAAAAATGTAGGATTACTTATCGAGTGTGCATTGTTCGACGTCGCCATTGCTCAAGCTTGTTTTCGTCGCAGAGCAGCGCACCCAACAGCGGCCACGTTTTCTAATAAATTATTTTTCTGCGAAAACTTCGTTGAACTTTGGAGACATCATTAATATAAATAATTTTTATGGCCGTTGAATAAGAAATGTTTCTTTCACAAGAAATGTATAAAATTAGTGCTGTATTAGACTGATGGTACCTAATTTACATACTGTACAGACGATAGTAAACTCAACTTACTCGCCTAAACTCTCTGTAGCGTGGCGCTGGACGGAGGAAAGTAGTTCAGCTGCCCGATGACGTTTTACCGAATTATAGGAGTTGTTTTTACCATGTTTGTATGGATAATGTCGCAATTTTTTCGCCATCATATAGGAATCCGAACTATAGGAACCCGTGTTATATGGGGGGGGTCAACTGTATATACAGTGGGTGATCGGTTAATCAACATAATCCATTCCAAGACCATGTTCGATATCCAAATTGTTCATTAACCAATTATCAATTTACCATAGATTTTTGTGAGAATTTGATTAATTTGTTCTGGAGACCCCAAAAAATAAATAAAAACTTATATACTTTCTTACTATGTTTATTTACATGTAATAACAAAATAAAAGAAATCTCTAAATTTTTTCATGGATGGCACATCTTTGTTTCTCGGATACACTTTTTGTTATCATCTTTATCAGCTTGAGTCTTTTTCATTATATCTTTCTTTGTTTATAGAATATTTTATATGGATTATTCCCAAAAAATTGTGTTTTGGAAATAATCGAGTCAAATTAGTCTAAAATCGATTAATTTTATGGAAGAAAGCCTCTCAAACTGCTGTACCCCCTAAACTGCACAAGTGCTTAGTTTTGTGCACTCTCATATAAAAAGTGACCTTTAAAACCAAGAGTCTGAATGACCCTTCTCATGCATTAAATGGGTATCAATGAAAATTTTTACAATAAAAAAACAGAGAATGTAGATATATCCTTTTTGTTGTAAAGTAAATGAAATTTTTGAGGAATATAAAAATTATTGGGCTTAGATATATTTTAGTAATTTATTATAGACAAAAGAACACATTCACAGATCAAAAATTCCTGTTAAATCAAAAATCTAACGACTTAAACAAAAAGAATGATTTAAGAATGTAAACTGAAGTTACTTAATGCAACTGGTTTTTCAAAGAAAATTAACTCGTTAATAAATAACTAGATTTTTGTTTTAAGATTAATGTGGATAAAAAGCGATTCAAATCAGACCACGTGGCAAATTAGGCCTAGGTCTATTCGTAATAAAATATACCATATACTCTTGTTTCTATAATTTACTCTTTGTATGTACCTAAACCTTAGTGAGAAATATATTAATTTTACATTTAAACATTTATTTACAAATTACAATTTCGGCAAAACTTACGACTTCAGTTCTCAAAAGACAAGATGGCACCAAGCAACACCAAAAGAATGAAACTTGGCAAGTTTAAGCGCCCTCTACAAATTTTGTCTTATTAATTTTCCAAATAAATAAAAAATAAATAAATAAATAAACGTATAAAAATAAAATAAATTTAATTTGAACTTATTCTATATATATATA
>NW_019384564.1:65302-89787 GCF_000671375.1 Centruroides sculpturatus
GCAGATAAGACGACCTTCAGATAAGATGAGGTATAAATTTTCGTCGAAGTTTTATAGTTGTAGCATATATCTGTCCTATAAGATGACCATTCTATATATATATAATATAATAGAATTCTATCTTTTTCAGTAGAAGAATAAATCTCGAGAAGTATGTAAACTTTTACGGAAATATTACATCAGACTCTTTCTTATCAACCACGTGTCCGTGAGATAAATTATCAGCCGATGGCCAAGGAATACGAACAAATTCAGATCCGAATCGGACTTCTATATGAATTTATCGTGAATAATATAGATCAAAGTCCAAAAATCTTTCGGGGAGTGGTCCGCTCGAATTTGTCGGGTCTCGGACGACAGGCCGCCCGGTTGTGAGCCTGACAGAATCCATGAGCTGCTAAAACAGTACTGTTAGTGATCACAAGACGGAGGAGAAAGTTTTTAAAAAAATCTACGTTGAGACTACATTCGTTGACTTCCTTGTTAGACAGTAGGATGGATATTTAAATTTCGATTCCCAACTTCCGGTAGAATTCCTATCGTCTATAGGCTAATCTGACGATAGGCTAATCTGACTTAATACACTCCTCAAAAGTAAAATCGCAACATTACGAAGGTATGCGCATAGTCCTATGCACATTGCAGGACCGGTACAAGTGACAGATTATATGCAAATGATTAGAACACATATGTAACATATTCAGTAACGAATATCGTCTTTACGGACAGCTATACAGGCCGCTATACGGCAAGGCATACTATCAATGTGGCAATTAATTAATTAATTAATGGTTGCCTGAATTATCCCTTTCCAACCTGCGTTCACTTCTTTTTTCTTTTACTCTTTCCGCCCTATGGGCACTAAGAGGGCCTCTTACAGCAGGCCCATTATGAGTTCGGCCAGGTCCACAATGGGACGACCGGGTGGTGAGGGACGGGGGCCCGACATATCCGAACGGACCACCCCCCGAAAAAATCCTGGGAATTCCTTGACACGTCCGGATTCGATCCCGGGTCCCCCAGAGCAGTAGGCTGCCACCTTGACCGCTCGGTCATCCGGCCCAAGCTTTGTCCACTGCGACACGCATGTCGTCAACGGTATGCGGCGGTATTCCCCGATGCACCTCACGTCGGATGAGATCCCACGGGTTTCGATGGGAGAGAGAGACCCAGAGAAGCTGCCAGCTAGGAAGGATTTGAATTCCGTTCAGACTGGTGAAAGTTCGTCGTGCGAGGTGCAATCGGACATTGTTTTGCTGAATACCATGTCGGGTGTCTTGCACCAGTGGCCGACCACAGGCTCCACAATTCGCATGACGTTAAGCGGCCGGATGGCCGAGCGGTCAAGGTGGCAGCCTACCGCTCTGGGGACCCGGGTTCGTATCCGAACGGGTCGAAAAACCCCCAGGAATTTTTCGGGGGTGGTCCGTTCGGATATGTCGAACCCCGTCCCTCACCACCCGGCAGCCCCATTGTGGGCCTGGCCGAACCCATAATGGGCTTGCAAAAAAGAGGCCCTCTTAGTGCCCACAGGGCGGAAAGAGTAAAAAAAAAATTCGCATGACGTACTGGGAATCCGGGAGTACCTGAAATGTGCACCAGGGCTGTCCTCTGATCGAACATGATGCCTCCCATAACCGTGATGTACGGTGTGGGGCCAGTGTGACGCTCTGAATAAAGGACTGGCACGTAGTGTTCCCCGGGATACCGCCAAACCCGTCCACGGCTGTCATTCCTCCAGACAGAAGCGGGATTTATCCGTAAACAATACTCGAAGCCATTCAGTGGGCCAGTTCTGATGACGATGACATCATGCCACGCGCACAGTTCTGTATCGAGCGGTGGATGAACAAAGATGTACCCGTTGACGGCGACTGGCGATGATATCGCGTGTCGCATGCCGAGGTAAACGGGTCCCGACGATCCGTTCGGCAAACTGCCGGTCGACATTATATTGACGCATGACAGAGCACCGGTGCGATCCAGTTCCTCTTCAGCGTGTTCGCAGATGTCCCTGCGTCCATCGCATTACACATCACTAAATGGTACTCACACCGTGTCCAACACGTGTGGCAAAACTGTGCGCATTAACAAACCGAGGTTGCACAGTTCCAGGATAGTCTCGTTCTCAGCTTGTAACTGGTGATATTCAGCTCACTGTCGTTTCCGAGCATTTTCTACTCTTCTTCGAAAGTTCGGCTGCCGCGAACCGTCGCTGATAGCATTTACGGATCGAGCCAACTAATGATCTTTATAGCCTGAAACTGGGTACTACATGACCCGGTACGTATGCAAACTTAACATTTGCATATATCTGTCACCCCTATTCGGTCCTGCAATTTGCATGTGGCTACGCGTATTCCTTCGTGGTGTTGCGATTTCACTTTTGAGGAGTGTAGATCAGTGGTATTCAATCTATGGGTCGCGGAAAATTACCTTGGGGTCGCACTGTTAAAATGTTTGAATACCATTGGTGTAGATCAAGGGTGGACAACCTTTTTTATAACATGGGCCAGAATAAATTTTACGTTTTTTCCGCGGGCCATAGTAGTTAATTGACACCTTGTGACCTGTAAATTTTTAGTCTGCAAATATAAAATAAATAAATAAAAAGAAATTAATTACTACAGTCGATCCCCCTATAACACTGTTGATTATTCTGTTTTATATGAATTCCACNAGTTCTGATGACGATGACATCATGCCACGCGCACAGTTCTGTATCGAGCGGTGGATGAACAAAGATGTACCCGTTGACGGCGACTGGCGATGATACCGCGTGTCGCATGCCGAGGTAAACGGGTCCCGACGATCCGTTCGGCAAACTGCCGGTCGACATTATATTGACGCATGACAGAGCACCGGTGCGATTCAGTTCCTCTTCGGCGTGTTCGCAGATGTCCCTGTGTCCATCGCATTACACATCACTAAACGGTACTCACATCGTGCCCAACATGTGTGGCAAAACTGTGCGCATTATTTAACAAACCGAGATTGCACAGTTCCAGGATAGTCTCGTTCTCAGCTTGTAACTGGTGATATTCAGCTCACTGTCGTTTCCGAGCATTTTCTACTCTTCTTCTAAAGTTCGGCTGCCGCGAACCGTCTCTGATAGCATTTACGGCTCGAGCCAACTAATGATCTTTATAGCCTGAAACTGGGTACTACATGTCCCGGTATGTATGCAAACTTAACATTTGCGTATACTGTATCTGTCACCCCTATTCGGTCCTGCAATTTGCATGTGGCTACGCGTATTCCTTCGTGGTGTTGCGATTTCACTTTTGAGGAGTGTAGATCAGTGGTATTCAATCTATGGGTCGCGGAAAATTACCTTGGGGTCGCACTGTTAAAATGTTTGAATACCATTGGTGTAGATGATCGGATGACCGAGTTGGTAAAAACGGACATTTGGCATATTGTATATATTTCTGCATATGTCAAATGTCACGTAATTGACGTAATTTATTAAGGAAACGGATACGGTCACGTATACAGACTGATATTTTCGTTAATAAATAATAATATATATAAATTGCAGATAAACAGCTCGCGCCCGGTAATAACCTCAAAATAGGTTCTTACCGCACGCATAAATCCTATCTGTTTGACAGATAGGTTAAAAAAAAAAGTAAAGCAGCCTCAAAATGTAGTCAAAATTATTTTTAAAGCGGCTCAAAATCTAGTAAGTCGCCCAAATGCAATAGCTTAAAGCCCTACAAATATTTCAATCTGCTGCTTATAGCACAATGTTGCAATATTGAAACTCAGCCATATTTTATGAGAAGAGGGAAAAAAGGGTAGTCCATGGGTAAGGTAACATCCGAAAATGTGATACTGTAAAAGCAAAGCCATATTGACCAGATTAGAGTTGTTCTCGGTCTATTGTTCTCTTACGAACTAAGGGAATTTCGAACTATCCGGGTTCGAATTAACGAGGATTTCCTGTATATGCAATTTAATAATAATATTATTGAAAATTATTGTTCTTAATATTATTTTATTATTACTAATCAATAAAAATTTTATAATGAATATATATATTTACAAATAAAATTTGAGGATGCAGCCATTATTAAATTCTTAGATAAAAAGTAAAAATAGAAACTTTTAATTGTAATCGATATTAAGTAATTTCCTTTAATTAATTACGTAATATTAATTACATAATATTGATGATATATTCTCATATCAGAAATATTTTTGATTGGCAGAGTGATAAATATTCGCGGGAATTAATGATGGCGCTTAATATAAATAATGTTATTTTGCGCACGTGAAAGCTTATACCTGTCTGTTATATTAGGAGAATTAGATATTTTTTAGAATTATCACTTATGTAAGTTATTATTGGAGTTAGGAATCGTATAGAAGGTGGAATGATGTATTGTTTTGTATAATTTTGCTTTTCTTTAATTGTCGCAATGGTTCTGTTCCATAATGTAAACAAAAATACATATATCATTGAATCTATACTGATAAACTTATAACTATTACGGTACTTATCGGTTAGCAGGGCGCCAGTCAATTGATGCGATTCAACTCTAACCTAAACCTAAAACAACCTAAATTTAATTTACCCATTTGGGAAATTCTCTCTGAACTAATTATCAACCTAATACACGCGAGTTGGATCGCATCAATTGACTGGCGCCCTGCTAACCGCAAAGTATCACTATTACAATATTTGTGTTAATACACACTTAATTAAACTTGGTTAAAGTCCAGATATGTAGACCGTCATTGCGGCTCATCTCTGATTCCAGCAAACAGTGGGGACGCACGTTCTAACCTCACCTATCCTATTCTAATAATTTGATTGGTAATATTTATGGTAATTTTTTAGAATAGGTTAGGTTAGGTTAAAACGTGCGTCCCCAGTGTTTCCTTTCTTTTGTTTGCTGGAATCAGAGATGAGCTGCCATGACGGTCTATGTATCTGGACTTTAACCTTAAACTTTTAGAACTTATCACATTGACTAAGTTGACAAGAGGAGTCTATTAATTACTGTATATCTCGGCAGATAAGATGAGGTATAAATTTTCGTTGAAGTTTTATAGTTGTAGCATATATCTGTCCTATAAGATGACCCCCAAACTATCAATGGCTTATGAATTTAGTTTAGATCAGTGATCATCATCTGAATAATAATACTGTATAGCATATACAGAATACAGGCATACCTCGACTTACGTCGTTTCGAGTTACGTCGTTCCCGATTATACGTCGCTTGTTAAAAAAGTTTATGGAAAAATAAAAATCAAGTTTAAGTCATTTTATTCGACTTTACGTTCGTCCGCCACAAATNCAGAATTATCACTTATGTAAGTTATTATTGGAGTTAGGAATCGTATAGAAGGTGGAATGATGTATTGTTTTGTATAATTTTGCTTTTCTTTAATTGTCGCAATGGTTCTGTTCCATAATGTAAACAAAAATACATATATCATTGAATCTATACTGATAAACTTATAACTATTACGGTACTTATCGGTTAGCAGGGCGCCAGTCAATTGATGTGATCCAACTCTAACCTAAACCTAAAAACAACCTAAATTTAATTTACCCATTTGGGAAATCCTCTCTGAACTAATTATCAACCTAATACACGCGAGTTGGATCGCATCGACTGGCGCCCTGCTAACTGGAAAGTATCACTATTACAATATTTGTGTTAATACACACTTAATTAAACTTGGTTAAAGTCCAGATACGTAGACCGTCGTGGCGGCTCATCTCTGATTCCAGCAAACAGTGGGGACGCACGTTCTAACCTAACCTAACCTAACCTAACCTAACCTATTCTAATAATTTGATTAGTAATAATTATGGTAATTTATTAGAATAGGTTAGGTTAGGTTAAAACGTGCATCCCCACTGTTTCCTTTCTTTTGTTTGCAGGAGTCAGAGATGAGCCACCATGACGGTCTACGTATCTGGACTTTAACCAGATGAGGTATAAATTTTTGTCGAAGTTTTATAGTTGTAGCATATATCTGTCCTATAAGATGACCCCCAAACTATCAATGGCCTATGAATTTAGTTTAGATCAGTGATCATCATCTGAATAATAATACTGTATAGCATATACAGAATTATGTCCTATTTGTAATTTTTCGAATGAACAAATTTTATTTTCTTGCATCTGGCAGCATTGCCTTGCGATTGTTGCAAAAATTGGCACTGATTCAGCATTCGGGTAATGACCTTGACTATTCACAAAAATGTCATATGGGCTATTCTATTTTCTGCACATACCCTACTTTCTTCTAGTAAATAATTACAGTTTGTCTGTCTGTCTTATAATGGTTTAAATTTATATAAATTTCAATCTAATTTTTTTGTATCTGTCCTATAAGACAATCCCAGATTTTAGGGGCCTTTTTTTATGATTCAACTATCATCTTATCTGCCGAGATATATGGTATATACACCCATTTATATAAATACATTAATTTTATGTACAGAATTACCAATCTAAAATGCATTACAGGATTTATAATGGCCTCTCTTCAATTAGACAATTTGGTAATTTAAACATTAGGTATACAGTCTGTAACAAAAGTATAAACATACCTTTTTTTTTAATTAATTTAAATTTAATTTATTACTTAATAAAAAAAGTTTTATAATAAGTATAAAATAATTACATCATTTATACAATTTTTTAGAATTTGATTGTAACAAAATTATAAACACAGTATTAATAAAACGATTTTTAATTGTTATTTAATATTTTGAAACCCCATCTTTTGATGAAATTAGTTGAAATATTCTATCTGGCATTGAGTTTACTAACTTCATTTTTTCTTCAGTGTCTCCCATGTTTCTGTAGTTTCCAATTTTACTTCATTTACACTATTAGACTGATTGTTTCCTTCACAGACAGCAAATGTTAGACAGCCTCATAGATTTTTGATGGGATTTTTATCTAAACTTCTAGATGGCTAATCAATTACCTCAATTTTTTCTTTTTCAAGCCATTGTTTTGTTGATTTTGAGGTATGTACTGAAGCAATGTCCTGTTGCAATTTCCAGTAACTTCCACCAATTAATGGCCCAAATGTAATTAAGTTGTCATAAAGCATCTTTTGATAATTTTCTGAGTTCATTTTACCACTAATAAAAACAATATCTGTCTTACCACCATATTCAAAACCTGCCCACACCATTACTGAACTTCCTTCGTGCTGTCTACTTATTTTCACTTTTTCATTCTTTAACTCATGCCAGTAGCTTGAAAACCATCTGATCCGTCTAAATTCCATTTGTTTTTTTTTCATCTGTAAACACTATTTGATACTACTATGAGATTTGGAAGTTCAGTTGTCGGTTTGCGCCTCGCTCGGATGGGCTGGCCATATGGAGTTTTCTGGGTTTTCTCCACATCTGTAACACCTAAATAGGGGCCAGTTTCCCTTAAAAAGACCTCCCGGAAGGCATCCCCCTAGGCAGATCACCCAACTTAATAAACAAACTAAGATTTGGGACATTTTTTTCTTTTGCCTATTGAAATCTAGCTAATTCTTGTGATTAATTTTAGTTGTTTCATTTTTAGGAAGTTTACAGTTTGATTATTAGAGAGGTTGCAACTGACGTTTTCAATGCAAAAATGTGTACGTTGGATGTTTAGTGCCGCCTTCCTGTAAGCCTAGAAGTTTGACAATGGTGTTTGGAACGTCAGTGGAATCATGCTCGAAATGCCATTGTAAAACTTCTAGGCTTACAAGAAGGTGGTGCTGAACATCCGATGTACACATTTTTGCATTGAAAACATTGGCCGCAACCTCTATATTATTTAGGGTTATCAAACAGTCATGTACAATACTTTGGTTTGTAAAGAAGTTGAAGCTTCTCTTGATGACATGTTTTTGTTTGTTATTAATTTAAATACTTGGTGTCTATGTCTGTCAGTCATGCTTTTAGGTCCACATGATTGTTTAATTTTTCCATAATGTTCTTTTTGCCCTAAAACATGCCTTAAAGCAGATGTAGAACAATTCACACTAGCTGCTACTAGTCTTAATGACTTGCCAGATTCATGTTGTAAATGTATTTCATGAATCTTTTGTTCTATTAGACTGCAACCATGAGGTATCATTTAAAACTTTTTCAAAATTTCTAAACACTGTTTAAATTGCCACTGTACAGTGGGTGATCGGTTAACGAACAGTTTGAATAGCAAACAAATTGGATAATGAACACTTTCGGGAAAGATTTTTATGATTGGACAACGAACACATGTTTGGTTAATGAACACTTTACTGAACAAACATAAAAAGAAGCGACGGAAAATAACGAAAACCGACTGATTTTCCCGTGTCTTCAGATAACAATTCAAAACCTTTCGGAGCACGGGAAACGTCAACATTGACGTCAACCCGATACCAATCGGATAGTATAATATTCCTCCGAATTTTGAAACTCTCCCTTGTAATTCCAGCTTTTTGTTTACCTTTCTGACAAATAATTTTTTATAGTATTTGCAAGACTGTCAGACATGCACTTGTTAAGTTTTGCGTTGGGGTTTATTTACGAAAGGTAAAAGTTTAATTGTCTCATCGGATATTCGTTAACGTTTTAATACCAAATTTCGAATTTTATCTGGGCCTTGCATTTAAATAATTTTTTGTGGGCTAGTTGATTTCTGTTCTCTGAATTTTTGTAAGTGCTTTTCTGAACTTTTTATTTAAAAAAGAAACTGATAATATTATGGAGCTTAAAAAGAGGAGTGTCAAGAACCGTGCTTGCTGTAGAAACCAAGCAAGAGATAATAGCCAAGGTAGAAAGTGGGCACAAGATGTCTAATATTGCTAGGCAGAATGGTTTGAACAGGTCTACAGTAGGCACAACCTTAGCTATGAAAGATATATCAAGAAGTCTCAAGCTGCTAATGAAGTCATGAAAATCACATCTGAGAAATAAAGAGCATTTTAGAGCTCATAATGGAACCTGAAACTGATCTGATGACAGAAGAACTCCAAGAACTCTCAAATGAAGAATACCAAGAAACTCGGTGAGATGTGTTTTCTTTTGAAAAAGAGACGAAAGAGGACCAATGTCGACATATACTACTAAAGATCTTTTGAAGAAGTGGGAGAATGTCAAAACAACGATCATTCAAGTGGCATCCAAATAAGTGGCATCAAATCCATTAACCAGAATAAGGTTAATGGAGTTGTCAATCTCTACAATTACAATACTATTAATTACTTCTGAAAAATCCTGATGAAAAGAGAAAAACAATCAACATTGGACAGATTCTTTAACCCTCACAAGCAGAAAAAACATGACTAATAAAAATGCAAGACTATGTATATACAGTAGAATGTTGTTTATCCGAATCAATTGGGGACTGGGGTTGTTTGGATAACTTATTTTTTGGATAACCAATTATGTACGAAAAAATACATTAACCTATCCCATGTTGAAATTTTTCTCCATTGCGAGTCGCTTTGCGTTGAATTTTCATTGATGTTAAGCCTAATGTAAACTTTTTAAAATAATAATCGTGGCTATTGTATCGTTAAAAATTATTTCTTTATTTTTTACAAACAAAATAAANAAGTGGGCACAAGATGTCTAATATTGCTAGGCAGAATGGTTTGAACAGGTCTACAGTAGGCACAACCTTAGCTATGAAAGATATATCAAGAAGTCTCAAGCTGCTAATGAAGTCATGAAAATCACATCTGAGAAATAAAGGGCATTTTAGAGCTCATAATGGAAACTGATCTGATGATAGAACTCCAAGAACTCTCAAATGAAGAATACCAAGAAACTCAGTGAGATGTGTTTTCTTTTGAAAAAGAGGAAGACGAAAGAGGACCAATGTCGACATCTACTACTAAAAATCTTTTGAAGAAGTGGGAGAATGTCAAAACAACAATCATCCAAGTGGCATCCAAACCAGAATAAGGTTAATGGAGTTGTCAATCTCTACAATTACAATACTATTAATTACTTCTGAAAAATCCTGATGCAAAGAGAAAAACAATCAACATTGGACAGATTCTTTAACCCCCACAAGCAGAAAAAACATGACTAATAAAAATGCAAGACTACATATATACAGTAGAACGTCGTTTATCCAAATCAATTGGAGACTGGGATTGTTAGGATAACTTATTTTTCGGATAACCAATTATGTACGAAAAAATACATTAACCTATCCCATGTTGAAATTTTTCTCCGTTGCAAGTCGCTTTGCGTTGAATTTTCATCGATGTTAAGTCTAATGTAAACTTTTTAAAATAATAATCGTGGCTATTGTATCATTAAAAATTATTTCTTTATTTTGTACAAACAAAATAAATATATTGAAAAATATAAAAACTAAAAAAATTATACTTTAGAAGTTAATCTAGTATCAAAAACGTTCGATTCAGCATGACACACAGTCCTGAGAAAAACACTACACAAAAGTGCCAGTGCTGCCAGCTAAAAAACACACATCGACAAAAAAAATATTGGAGTAGCCCAAGGTATAGCCAAAGATTGCAGCGCCACAGCACTAGCGAAATTTTAAATTTGCTGACTGGAATTCTTTCGGATAACCGGCTTTCAGATAAACGACGCTCTACTGTGTGTATTTTTACTCTTACATATAAATAAATGTAGTAAAAAAGTATATATTTTTTACTTTTTGGAGTCTCCAGAATGAAATCATCAAATTCCCATAAAAAGTATGGTAAATCGATAATCGGTTAACGAACAATTCGGATAACAAACAAAGTCTTGGAACGGATTATGTTCGTTAACCGATTACCCACTGTATTTGATTTCAAAACTATTATTGCCCTCTGTTGTTAATAATAAGTGCAACTTAAATTATTATACATTTTTAGTTATTTTTAAGTCTCTGTTTATAATTTTGTTACAGTCCAAAATTAAAAAATTGAAATAACTTTTAAATTAGTAATCATCTTAATATAAAAATTTACCAAAATGTATTAAATTATATTTAAAATCTGTAGTTATTAGTAATTTTTATAGCTTTTTAACCTAAAATTAAACAAATCAAAAAGCGAGTGGGTATACTTTTGTTACAGACTGTATAACAATCTATTAAAATGAAAACAGATATACTGTATAACAAAGACAGTTGAAATTTAAAACCAAACTTGTAAAAATCCACAACATTTAAAAATCATTCTTTGGATTGTAATTACAGTTCTAAAAACTATCTCCTACATTAATTAATAAACTCTTCTTGCCAACTTAGTGTGATAAGCCCTAAAAGTTTAAGTGTGTATTAACACAAATATTGTAATAGTTATAATAGGGACAAGAAGCTTTTGTAATACTGTATAATTAAACTTATAAATTGGAAGAGAAGATTATAGTGCAGCTAGAGATTGTTGATTCCCATTAATATTCTAATATGGATGGTATACAACATTTTTTGTGTATAGGCATACCAGATGTAAATTATGAATGGATAGTTACAATTTTTGTGATAACTCAGGATGTATTTTCTTCATAATTCGAAGTTTAGACTATTTACAAAAAGTCAAATTAACTTTTGAGTCCCTCTTTATTCTTTATACACTACCACAGAAGTAACAGTCTTAAAAAATTGCTTTTGAAGAACTCTTCTTAAACACAGGTAAAAATTGATAAAAAACTTCACAAGGTTAAAAAAGATCAAGTGTCAGCCTTTTCTTGTAGGTTTCTGACACTTTTACAATTAAAAACACAAAGAAATTCGTCACACCTTATCAGTTTTATCCACCTTTTAAACTGCTTCTAGCCCTCTAGTGGTAGTTACGAGTATCTACATTATTTGCATATGGTTACAAATTTTGTGATAATTCAGGATGTATTTTCTTTATAATCCGAAGTTTAGACTATTTACAAAAAGTCAAATTAACTTTTGAGTCCATCTTTATCCTTTTTGTAAATAGTCTAAACTTTGAATTATGAATGGATAGTGTTGGACACTAATGACATTATATTATTTGTATTTTCTTGGTGTCTGCATTGCTGTGTTTAGGAACAACAAACACAGTATGTACAGAGAGAACACCTTTATTACTTGAGTTACAGAATTCCAAAGAACTAGCAATTGACAGTACGTGTATATGGTTGGTTGCTAATTCTTTTTTGTATGTGCATTTGGCAAAATCATCACATTTGTGATTAATACAATAACCGGGAACAAGTACAATGTTTTTTTACTGTACAGTACATATACATACAAAATCAAGTAATCTGACAATCTACTGTAATCCAGATCTGATATATATTGGATTTCAGAAACTCTGATGTAATATGTTCATGAAATTTGTTAATTTAATAAAACTACAAATTACAGTGATTGGTTAACGAACAGTTTGGACTGCGAACAAATTGGACAATGAACACTTCACAGAACAAACAAAAAGAAGTGATGTAAAATAACAAATACTGATTGGTTTCCCTTGTCTCCAGGTGATAATTTGAAACCTTTCATAGCATGGGAGATGTTGATTTCAACACTCAATCTGATACCGATCGGATAGTATCCCTCTGAACTTTGAAACTCTCCCTTGTGATTCCAGCATTTTGTTTACCTTTCTGACAAATAATTTTTTATAGTCTTTGCGAGACTGTCGGGCACTCGTGAAGTTTTGCATCTGTTTTTATTTTCTAAAGGTGAGAGTTTAACTGTTCTATCGGATATCTGTTAACATTTTAAACACCAAAATATCAAATTTCATTCAGGCCTCACATTTACATAATTCTTTCGTGTGCTAGTTGATTTCTGTTCTCTGAATTTTTGTAAGTGCTTTTCTGAACTTTTTATTTTGAAAAGAAATTGATAATATTATGGAGCATAAAAAGAGTGACGTGTTAAGAACTGTGCTCACTATAGAAACCAAGCAAGAGATAATAGCCAAGGTAGAGAGTGGGCAGAAGATGTCTGGCATTGCTAGACAGTATAGCCTGAATTGGTCTACAGTTGGCACAATCTTAACTAGGAAAGATATAATCAAGAAGACCCAAACAGCTAAAGGTGTAATGAAAATCACATGAGAAACAAAGATGTGCCATTCATGAAAAAATGGAGAGGTTGCTTTTAATTTGGATAAAAGAAAGGGAAATGAAGAGATATAATTAGAATGACTATTATTCAATAGAATGCTATAGAAATTTTAATATTCTTGAAACTATCAGGTTCATTCAAAAGGCATGGTCAGAAGTCACTCAATGATAGTTGAATTCTGCTTGGCAAAAACTGTGTCCCTCTACATTCAGGGAGATTGAGATGATGATCCTGAAATTATTGATGAAATTGTGACAACTGCTAAAAATTTTCAAATTGGAGGTGAATGAATATGACATTGAAGAGCTCATAATGGAATTTGAAACTGATCTGATGACAGAAGAACTCCAAGAAATCATGAATGAAGAACACCAAGAAACTCAGCGAGATGTGTTTTCTTCTAAAATAGAAGACGAAAGAGGACTAGTGCTGACATCTGCTATTAAAGATTTTTTGACAAAGTGAAAGGATGTTAGAACAATGATCTTAGAATGACATCCAAACCAGGTTGAGTTAATAGGCTTGGGGATCTCTACAACGACAATTCTATTAATTACTTCTGAAAAATCCTGAAGAAGAGAGAAAAGCAATTGACATTGGACAGATTCTTTAACATTCCACAAATGGAAAAAAAATGACTGATAAAAATGCAAGACTGTGTATATATATGTATATATCTCTATATGTATTTTTATTATTACATATAAATAAACATAGTAAATAATAAGAAAGAGTATAATTTTTTATTTATTTTTTGGGTCTCTAGAATGAATTAATAAAATTCCCATAATACAATAGAACCTCGATTATCTGGATCTCTATTATCCGGATTTTCGATTATCCAGATTGTTCAAAATAAACAAAAATTTTACAAATTTGCTGATTTGCACTTGGCGAATTACGAAACTGTTTATGTACGTGATGGAATGCATAACTTTTTTTGTTTTAATAACGTCTCACCCAGCACAGTGGTCGTAAACTCTTAAATATATTTTACGTCGTAATAAAAATATAACTTGACATACGTATTTATAAATAATTTATTTTCAAATTACATCATTTCTATGACCAAGGGCGACGTAAGGCATGGATGATCTGGGCCTATGCCTTGCGGTCCGAAGGGCCTCGCGCCTCGAAGGTTTATGCATTACTTAAAAGCCGCGAACGCGACGAAAAAATTTTACTCGTCATAAAACGATAAATAGTTTGTCAAATTTTTATTCATAAAAATGCAGTTTCAACTGCTTTTTATTTTATATAATCTGTCTTCTTGCGCCACTAGAGGGCCTTTTAAACAATAGGTAGTCTATTAGTGCTTGTCAGTAGTAGTCCAAATTCAATACAAACGTTTGTTTCTTGAAAATTTGATCACGATTTAAATACAGTATTTATTTTTAATATTACCGATATGTCATCGAAAAGAAAACGTGTTGTATTATCATTAAAAGACAAAGTATTTGTTTTGATTATCTGAATTTTTCCTTATCTGGACTACCTTCATCCCCAATTAGTCCGGATAATCGAGGTTCTACTGTATATGGTAAATTGATAATTGGTTAAGAAACAATTTGGATAGCAAGCACAGTCTTGAAACAGGTTATGTTCTTTTACCTATTACTGGTACAGTGGGTGATTGGTTAAAATTACTTATATATATATATATATATGGTTTTATCAATGCAGTAGTAAAATAAATGCATGAGCTCATTGATTTTATCCAATGTATGCCATTATCATTTTGCTTTTTAGTTAAAATAATAGTTAATGAAATTTTATATAAAATATTATTAATAAATTTTGAATATTTTTAGAGGCATCTAAATGGAACAACAAATATTAAATATTATTGGTCCATCACAAGCAGCAATGAAATGTATACAAGAATACGATAGTGAGTGGAAAGCTAATTTCAGATGGCTTGAAGAACTTTTGCAAGAGGTTAAATCAACTCAAACTAAGTAATTAATTTATTTATAAAAATAGTTTATAAAAGGAATAATTTACATAAGTATCTTTGTGCAAAATTGATAAATTTAAATCATTTGTTTTTACATTATAGATTAGAATTCCAAGATTCTCTGCTCTTTTATATATTGATCTCATTGTTGATCTCAGAACAGTTTCCTCAATTTGTCTTCACTGTTCTTTTCTTGTTTGAACGTTTTCCATTTCATGATTTATCCTTTACATTTCTAGTGATAAGGAGTTTCTTCTCTCATCATAAGTGTGCTTATTTTGGTGGAAAATCATAATTCAAATAAAAATATTTAAACTACCTGTCATATTTATTGGTCCTTTACAAATAAATTAAAAAATTACAAACTCTTTATTTTATGTCTTTCCTATAAATTCTGATAAATATTTTTAGATTGTTCTCATCTTTGGATCAAAAACTGAATTGAAATCTTCAAATTTATTTGATAGCAATCAAACAACCAATATAATGAGATTTTTGAATGTTTTAGAATTCATGGCATTTTGTCAATTTTGTTAAATCTAATTTTTGAACTATATGAGTTATATTTCTCTGTTTCTTTATGTAATTAAATATATTTTACATTTGAGTGATAATATCCAAGGAACTAGCATAACTTCGTATATCCTTATGTAAAATAGATACGTGTTTCTCAAACTTTTTGTTCATGTTACCCAATATATTTGTTTGTAATGGTTCTGTGACTCAAATGTTTATAATATAAAACTTTTTTAAATCCTGGTAAACTGGAATCACTGTATATTATATAACAAAATAAAATTATGCATTATCAATAAATTCTGCATGTGAAATATGACATTGAGTCATTTGTATTAAAAGTAGTTTAGGCCAATTTTGATTTGTAACAAATAACCAGGGCTGTGGAGTCAGAGTTGGAGTCGTGGAGTTTTGGTGTTTTAGTCGGAGTCATCAAAAAATCCGCTGACTTCGACACCTTTTTACTTTCCAACTTGTTATGTATATAAAACGGAAAAGTATTGGAATCATGTCAAATTTGACCCTCCAAGTCTTTTTTGCAAATCTACGCATTTGGAGACCTCCCAAACCTCCCAAAAAGTCAATAAAAGGGAAAAAATTAGCACACACATGTGTGTTGGTGTCTAATTTGTTTAATTTCTTTATTTTCTGTTCTGAGACATTAAACACTATCTCAGAATGGGTGAAGTTTAAGAAACAAAATGTGGCACTGTAGCTTGTGTATAAAGCGGCATTAATACTATTAAATTTTTGTTCTTAATTAAAGGTTGATAGGGTGTAGACATAAATGGGGTCATGTGTCACATCTCTTAATGAATACTTTATTAGCTTTCAAAATTTAAAAAAATAAAATAAAACTCATCTCTACCCTCAAAGTAAGCTTTTTGTCATTTTATAATAGTACAGTAAAACCCGTTAAGATGTTCTCACCTAAGATGTTAGAATGTATATGGGGATATGATTTAGTTCAACCGCTTTGACACTTAATAACTAACTTCTGTGTTAAACCATCTGACTCTGATTATGACCACTCTGACCACAAAAATTACTAGGCTTCAAACAGGGCAAAAAAAATCATGATCCGCACACACAGTCTAACATCCACACATATTAAAAAAAAACCTCAAATCTTTTGCATATCTTGAAATTTCAAGGTGTCCTGAGTCCAAAAATGTAAAAATTTGGGAGGGGACATTGTTCGACTGAGCGCTACACTTTTTCTCTGTTGTATATAACAGCCAAAAAAGTAAAAATTATCGAATACACATTCATATATTGACTGTGTCATTACTTAGAGAAGTCTTTTAGCTTTGGAATAAAAAGTTTCTACGTTCTATCTTTATTAGAACTCTATTTATTGAATATTTTATTCTGAGGTCACGTGATGACACCAGAATTTCCGGGTCTTCAATAACAAGTCCGCCTGTGGTCGGAGTCGGATGGTAAGGAAAAGTCGGAGTTGGAGTCAGTAGATTTTTATGTGACTCCACAGCCCTGCAAATAACTTACTTCAACGTCAATTTTTATTATTGAAATTTAACTACAGTATTAAAAATGTAAGACTGATGATTGTAAATAAAACAGATTGTTTCAAAATTATTTGAGAGTCTGTTTTACTTTAAAAAATATTTCCTGTTTTTTTTAATAAAATTAATGAACCTTTTCTTCAAATGTACTTTTTAGATTGTAAGATTTTGTCAATTTTATTTTGTATATACAGTGGTGCCTTGTATAATGTACTTAATCCGTTCCAGGTGCTCGTCTGTTAAGTGAAAAGTCTGTTATACGAAATGCATTTTCCTATAGAAATACATGTTAAAACATATAATTCGTTCCTCAGCATAAAATAACTGTACTGTACCACAAAAAAAAATGAAAATGGAGTAGTCACCAATTATGCTGGGTAGTCAGATGTGAGGAGGACATGGAGGAACACTTTCTTCACACATTCATACAGATACAGACTTTTTACACATTGCAGCAGGTCTCTTTTTATTGTTTTTTAATTGGAGCCAGATTCAGGAGATGCTACCAGAGCTTGCAGGGTCAACTCCTCTTGTTCCATCCTTTGTTTTTTGGCAGCTGGCTTCTTGAAAAACATGTCCAAGGTGGTCTGTTTCTCTCTCTTCTTCAACACCTGTCAGAAATGACGGGCAAGGGTGTCATTGTAGAGATCATTGATCCTGTTGGCCTCAACTGTTTGGATAGTGAGTGTTCGTAAACTCCTGAACCTCTCCCCATTTGACAAGGAAATCCATGTAAACTTTCATTCCTTCTGATGATTTCTTGCTTTATTAAAATTGAAATCACCTTTGTTTTTTTAGAAGCCATGATTTACACACTTGAATAAATGTAAATACCCTGCACTGAGGTAATGTATGTAATAAACAAGGGAGCAAGCTGAATCCCAACAGGAGCTCTGTACTTCAGATATACTAATAATATATTCTAATAATACTAATATATTATAAAAATAGCAGATTGCCATTGGCAATGGCAAAAGAGTGGAAACATCATTCACACTTGTTCACAGCCAGTCCGTTGCTCGAGTCACGTAATGGCCAAACAGAAAGTCCATTGTTCACAGCGTTCGTTATTCGAGGCGTACATTATATGAGGCACCACTATACACAAAAAAAAACATAAATTTTTAAAAATTATTTATTTTTTGTAATTTATTGGTATGTATGATTAAAAAAAATTTTAAAAGTTTGAATGAACAAGGAAATATTTTCAAAACCATTGCAACTTAAATGCTTTTACGACTATGACCTTGCATAAAATAACCTGTTTTGATGTTCAGAATAGAAAAGAGAAATCAATTTCATATACACACATTTTATAATCTTAATTTTATTACTAAATGACTAATAATTATAAGAAAAAAGTTTAAAAAATTTTCAATACTTAACAGATGCATCTATTGTTCTTAGTTCTTAGAGAATATTTTGATAATACAAGTATTACAATTATTTCTGCAGAAGGCAGTATCATTTTGTGATCTGTTAAAATTTTAATGCAATCCATAGTTTGAAAAATGCTGAACTGGACTATTAGTCACTGTGAGGAGAGGAGCTGGACATTCTTGATGTGTCACTGATGTTTGTTTCTAGTTTAGTTGTTACATGTGCTTCTTGTTTAGGTCAAGATGATGAACTGTTTTGTTGAATCATCAATATTAATAAAGTATAAAATGAATGATCATTATGAATTTCTATCTGTGTTCATTGAAAATGTCTTCAGAAATAAATCAGATGAAGAATTAAATTAGGTATTTAAAGCATTAAATTGAAAATTTTAAATATTTAAAAGTTATTTTAAGACATGGAAGCTTTTGACTTATGCAAAAATGAAAGGGATAAAAAATATTGGCAGTGAGGACATGCTTTACTCATCCAGCTTATTATAAACAAGACATTTTGAAGTGAGAATACACCTATACATTGTATTATATTGATCAAATGTTTGCATTAAGGATGAAAAGATGGTTCAATGGAAATTTCAAGTCATCAGTCTGCCTAAAGAGCAGTAAACTTGATCAAAGCAACAGTTTACAAAGTTTCTAAGAAGCATTTTAATCTTATTTTTATAATTTTGTTGCAGAATAATACTCAGTATTATAATATCCTAATGATAATTTAAATTCCCTAATATTTTAATTAACATTAATCATATTTTTATTGAAATGATTTCATTTATAGTATTCATTTTTAATGTAATTTCTTAGTTTTTTAAAAACTTTTTGATGTTTAAAAATATATGAATAATTATGTACTATGTATTTTATGTAGCCCAAAACAATTGTTCACAACAACGAAAAAGAGAAAACGAAAAAATTCATCAATGTTAACAAGGAAAACAAAAAATAATTCATCTTCAAGTTCAAGGTTGGAAATTTTTAGAATAACTTATAAATGAAATATATCTTTTTTTTCTTACCTTCATTTATGAATCATCTCAAGAATCATAAAGTCTTAATTAATTTACAAACTTATAAGCATTCTGAATATTTTAAATTAATTTAGTTGACATGATTGAATTCAAAATAAAATTATGTTTTGAATAATATTATTATGAATTCAATTGTGTCAAATGAAATATTCCATAAGTTATTTGAAATATTAAAAATTTCATTGTAAATTCAAAAATTAATTATTTTCTTAATTTTTTAGTATTAAACACTCATTACCAAAATGTTCTAAAGGAAGTAAAACAGATGATGTTTCAGCAGTAAGGAAATCTAAAAGAATTGCTTCAAGAATGGAAATTATTCAAACAGAAACTGAATGTGTTTGTCCAAGTAATGTGTTAAATAAGCAAAATGAAATTTCGGAAGAGGATGAAAATTACAATGAAAGTAATACATCAATGAATATCTTAGAAAAAGATGAAGATTTAGATCATAAAGATAACCAAACATCAAGTTAGTATCTATTTCTATCACCAGATATTTAAAACTTTATCAGTTGTAAAATTGTTAGTTATAAATATCTGATGATAGAATCAAATAAATTCAACAAAGTGTAGTTGAAAATAATAAGTATTTAACTTAAAAAATTACAAATATTATTTTTATTAAATATTTATTATACAGTCGACCCCCTATATAGAACACTGTTGATTTTTCCGTTTTATATGAATTCCATGTTGTACGAGTCACTTAGATTTTACAAATATGTGAGCTGTTCACAACCCGGCACAAGTATTTGTAAAATCTAAGTGACTCGTACAACATGGAATTCATATAAAACGGAAAAATCAACAGTATTATAGGGGGGTTGACTGTATTAACTATTAAGTTACGTTTTGTTTCTAAAACAAAAATGGAGGTAAAAAAAAAGCACATGTCTTCTATGTTCAACCTGTGTTAAACATATATTTTGTCTGTGACAAGTGAGTAAAGATGATTGATTTTGACAAATTTTGTCTTGCATTTTTGCTAAATACCCAATTAAAACATTTTCAGTTAGAAATTAAATGGTTAGCTTGTTCACTTTAAATTGAAAACAACCAATTTATTTTTTGTTAAAAGCATTATTTGATTATGAAAACATATAATTTATTATTGAAATCTGTATGACATCAATAACAAATTCTGTCTTCAATATTCTTATTTAGTTTTTTCCTACTAGTTTATTATTGAGGTTATTCTCTTGATGTCTAATTAGTATTTCATAATTCTGTTAACTAATGTTTCTGTGATTCCTACATATTCTATTTGTTGACTATTTTTTGTATTAATAGTTTAAAATTTGTATACATTGCTTTCAGTTAAAATGGAATTTTTCTCCTTATAATCATGCAAAATTAGAAAATTAAGAGGTTTATTTTAAATAATTCAAGGATATTGTTACTGACAGGTAGAAGCAGAGTTGTGGCACTACGATGGTTGAGTTAGGTATTGGGATAATATTTTGATAGACTTACTGAAGTTTCTATATATGTTTTAACTCCAAAAAATTAAGAATTAAAAAAAGAACAAACACAAATGATATCTTTAAGTGAAATTATGAATCGTGTTGCAGAAAGAAAATGCTGTTAAGCAAAGGGCAAAGATATTATGAATGGAAAGTGTTAGAGAAAATAATGGCAAGAACACTTTAGTATCATCACTTTGTTTACAAATTAGCAATTTAACTTAGAACTGACTTACAGATACAGTAATACCCCAAACTTACGCGATAGATGGGACCGAGCGATAACCGCGTAAGTCGAATTCGCGTAAGTCTGGGTATAATTTCGCAATTTGTGTAAAATCCAAGTCGGATGTATGTAAGCTAATAAATGTTCCCGTTAATCTTATCTTGTCTTTTGATTCGTTCCTGGTTACAAGAAATCACCACATACAGTCTCTGAAGTCTCCGTAGATATAACAAACACAGAAATAAATAACACAAAATAAATTGTAGCTATGTGTTGATTCTGCACGACACGTCCGAACATGTAAGCTGAACAATAGTGTGGGGGGAGTGAGTAATCAAGAGTTGCATGGCGCTCAAACAAAAGATGAATTGACGAGATTTGAAAATTGCGTAACTCCGGGTTTGCGTAAGTTGGGGTAGCGTAAGTCAAGGTATTAGTGTAATTAAATTTCTCTCAACCTCAAAACTGTTTGAATTAATGTTTTTATAAGATAAGGTTATTCATTAATCACAATTTAAGCTTAGTTGGAAGAATCTACAATTTCAATAAATAAATAAATAAAATTTTGAAGAAATTTGATAATTGTAAAGTGAATCAAATCATCCACATACAAGAAAAGTAAAATTTAATAAGACTTTATTTTCTGCTTAAAGATTTATGAAATTTGTAATACCATTGAAATTGAATCATGCATTTATGTAAAACTGGAATAAATGCACGGAGGAACAGAGCATAATCATACAAACAACTTAACATAATGATATTTCAGGAAAAACTATTTTTATAGAAAATTAATGTTAACAAATGACTATATACATAATATAAATTTATTATAATTGTACTGTACATGAATAAATTTATACATTTAATGAACCATTAATGATCCTTGGCTATGGTAATCTTAATTTTTGCCAGTTATTGACTGCAACATGGGTGCTTATACAAAGGAACTGCTATTTTGTTGCTTGAAGCACTAAAAGTGTCATTGTGATTTTTAATTAGATGATACTTAACTTTAATTTGTTGGGCTGCAATTTGAAAAAATTGTAGAACTGTAAATTCCCACTGTCATCTATCTGTCTGTCTTTCCTTAATTTTGAGAACAGTGTTAGATACATGAAAGTGAGACCAAATATTGAAAGCTTAGGGGCAGGAGGCCCAGATTAACTATATACAAACTTCCAGTTTGCACCAGAAGTCGCATTATTTCAATTAAAAAATTTTTCCTTAAAAGGAGTTAGATAAATGACTGTCACAGCTCTATTGCTAACAGGAAAAATATGATATACAGGGAGAAGCCACTACTAATTTGAGGTGGAGAACGTATATTTTAAGTGAAATAAATTAAAAATATGATTAAAAATTGCAGTTTGGCATTGTAACAATGTCACAATAAAATAATTGCTCATTTATTGAAGATATGTTGCAAATTTAGCACCCTTGAAAGACAGTGTGATTTCATGTGATTCTTCTCACATGAAATCACATTTCATGTAAGAAGAGTCACAGATCAACTATAGTTACCATTGAGCACACTGTTCATTTCATTTAGATTTTACACATTCAGATTGGGAATCATATTGAGCAGTATTCCTTGCATTACTAATATCTCTCTACTGAATGAATGTTTTGTATGAATAAAATGTTTACTAGTTTTGCCAAAAATGCCATGTGGTGAGTTTTGGTACTATTTTTTTATTTTTTTACAGAAATATCTTTCACATATTCTGAAATTTCACCATACTAGGTTTGATTACATTTAGACTACTAAATATATATCTAAACAGTATTGATTATGATTTCCTGGTATAATAAATACCTTAAAGCCAAACAATTGCTGAATTATATTGGGCTATATTACTACTATTGTTAATAATTAAATACTAAGCAATTTGGCACTATAGATAGGCATTAGATGACATCTCTTGCTAAATTTAATAATTATAATTAAATTAATATTTTAATAGTTAATTTAGAAGGTTCTGGAAGAAAAGAATTGGACCAAAGTCAGACTATTAGGTTTTAGTTGTTGATATTAAAAATTCTTTATTTAATCGAAGTATTAGTAATTGTTAAGTTATACACTCACATATACATAATATAACATTTGTACCAAAAATATTTAATCAGAAATGTTTTTGACTGTAGGTTAATCTCAGCTAACAGAATAAATGGAATAGAATTGTTTCAAATTTAAAAATTACAAATTTGAATTCAGAGAAATAAAAATATATACATATACAAGCAAATATTTATTGTGACATTGTCATAATGTCAGACTGCAACTTACTTTCCCAGCTGTTATAACAGAGGGAAAGTATGGCAATCTGGCAAAAAATGATCTCCCAGATTTTTACATTTTTGGACTTATGATACCTTGAAACATCAAGAAATGCAAAAAAATTCAGGGGTACTTTCTATATGTATGGATGTTAGTGTGTGTGTGGGAGGGGCACAATTTTATTCACTCTGTTTGAAGCTTAATAATACCTGTGCTTTTTGTTGAAAATTTGAAATTTTGCAGGGGGGGTTTGTTTATTAGGGGGATTGATGCTATTGAATTTTGATGGTTAAAGGAGATGGGGAGATAATGGGGATCATGTGTATTTTCAGTAGGGTCAGACTTAATGACAATTTTACTCATTATTAGCATTGACAATTTTTTATAAAATTCATCCCTACCCTGAAAATTAATTTTTCTGTTTAAAATAAAACCCTATCAACAAAATATTACGCAAAATTATCCCTAAAATCAAGCTAAATGGGGGGAATCCCCGAATTCGACGCGTTATTGACGAAAGTAAAAAGGGGGAGAGTTGCAAAAAAACAATTCATTACGAGAGATGACTTTTATTTTATTATTAATATTTTTAAACAAGGAAAAACAATGAAGAAATAGCAAATCGTTAAAAATATATATTTCACAAGAATCTTGTTTGTAATTTTAGAAAAGATATATTGTAAAGTAACATAATCTAGCCTTGACATAATATATTTTAGGGAAAAATTAGAACGCGGAATTTTTTTTAATTTTCCTTCTGCTATTAAGAGAGAAAAATTTATTGCATTGCTTAACATTCGTATAATATTCATTTTTGCCGGAAATAAAGTTTAACTTTGCTACTTTTACTTTGTTATAAACTTCGTACATTATAACGATGATATAAGATTACGGTAAAATTCCCTTAAAAACACGATCGGAGGGAAATAAACTTTTATAAACTACGTTAGATAAACGATTTTGTTTCTCATTATTACGCTATATTACAAAATAAAAGCAAAACAAAAACACTACAAAACTCTGGTGTATGACTAACTGTAAAATAAATATATATATATAT
>NW_019384564.1:91015-177100 GCF_000671375.1 Centruroides sculpturatus
TATATAGAAATACATTTATTAAAATAATATAAAAAAAAAATTAAAATAAAAATTATATGATATAGCAATATGTGCTTCTTTTGTAACACAATAGTTAACAATTTCAAACAATAACACAAAATTAAGATAAGTTGATTTTTATGCTTCCAAGCCCACAGACCCTGAAAATTTTCTATAAATTCTCTAGGGAGTTAAGATCACTGTTATAGATGAATATGATAAAGAATATAAAAAATTATAACTTATGGAGTGAATAAATTAGCAATAAGCAAATGTTGAGTAGGGTCAAAAACAAAAGTGAAGATTACCAATAGGAAAAGACAAAGAAGAGAAAAAATATGAATGGGACATACTTTGAGAAGAAATGGAATAGTAAGTATAGTGTTAGAAAGATATATGTAAAGACAAAGAAAGAGAAGAAAAAAAATAACGTTATATGATTTAAAAGATGAACATGATTATCAATATTGGTTAGGTTCTGGTATAACCAACTGTTTGGGTTCATACAACTTATTTCAGCATTTCTCATACTACATCTTCCAGTTGACCCCTCTCAATGAAAGAATACTTTAGGGGATCTTCCAAAAGTTAAATTAATTAATATTTTTTATATATATTTTAGGTGTTTCTTAAAACAATGTCTTTGTGTTTTAAACTAAATTAAAATTTTTTAATTTAATAAGAGTTTTAATAAAGGTAATTATTATGAGAAGCATTTTTTATTCCATACTATATACCAGGGATAGCAAACCTTTTTGAGCCCATGTGCCATATAGTAAACAAACTAGCTTTAAAGATTAACAAAAATTGCCTAATTGATGAATTGTGTGTGCTATTGCTAGAGGACTTTTTAACTTTTTTACATTTGTTGGCGAATAGTAGCCTCAAAAAAAAAGGACGGTTTCGCTGTAGACTTGTTGATGCCTCTACAATAAGCGTGTGAAGGGATAGAAGATATGGACTCATGTATATGTATAGTCTAAATTTAAAGATAAAGATGTTTAAAGATGTTTGTGTGCACCAAAGTTTTAGACTTCAAATAACGATATTTAAATAAATTAAATGAATATGCATTAATTAAATTAACATAAAAAAGTTTATTGAAAAAAAGGTGATCAGAATGGTAAATCGAAAGGATGACTGAAAAAGAAAAAAGCAGATGACAAATCAAAATCATATGATATGTTGCATGCAAGATGATTTCTCTTTATGTACCACTTTAGGCATGCATGCAATAGATTTGCCATCCATGCTATATACTATGCTTCTTTTTTCTTCTGAAAGATGAAAGGATCCCACCAATATATTTGTGGACCCCTGTGATCTGCAGACTATGGTTTGAGAAATAGCATCTTATTTCATTACACCAAAATTTTTTTTCCTTTATCTATTTCTTTGCTGAAATGGATAAAGAAAAAAAATATATTATTTTAAAATAGTTATTCATGTGCTAGTTATTACAAAATTTTCTTTTTGCTAAGAAGTCTGTTATCATCAATTGTATCATATTTTTTAGCATCATCAGTAAAAGTGAAAATTTTAATTTAATTAATTAACTACTGAAAAATATTTTCTGAGATATCAATATCAGAAGAAAAATACACATTAATTTTTCAGGCTTTATTCTAGGTATTCTTTATTCAGTTACATGACTATGCCAGTCAAAGAACACAAAAAATTTGTAATTTAAATTTGTCAGATGTTGGGTAAATTGGACTTTTTACTACAATGCCATTCTAATGGGATATATCTGATTCTTGGAATTTACATTCCCATTGAATGTGTGAAGCTAATACCTGTAATTAAAAGAATATGTCTCTGGAAAGTCATTTATTTGACTAGCTAGAAAATGAAGGTACTCTCTCGTAAATGATCTAATCTATTTGGAGAATGGTTTCCATTGACAAAGTCAAGCATTACTGAGTTATATTAACACAAGTGTAATAAAACTCACTGACATGATATTTGCCTGGCTGCAAAGAAAACATGCAAGAAAGATAGATGGCCAACCAAAATGCAAAAAAGTAACACTCAAAAATAGCTCAACAAAATATTGTTGTATATTGGGATAGAATCTCCTTTCATATTCAGTTGTTGATGTAGCCATAACAACTGATTATGAAGTACAGTTTTTAATATTCCCTCTGCAGTTCCACAAACCTCAACATGTCATACTGGATATGGAAAATCTCATTCAAGGCATAAATGACACCATCAAAAATTATTTTAGATGAAAAAACAAGCCTGATCATGTACCAGATCTCTCATTTTGGAATGCCATCAAGTACACCAAGAGATGGTTGGCTGATGATGACATTGTTGTAACAAGAATTGATAAGACTAAAGATAATCATCATGAAGAGAATAACTTAAACACAAGGACTTTTAGAATATATCCAGACCTGCAAAGCATATGCGAAGCAGGTTAATTAAAAGAGGAGTACCTCAAGCCAGTAGCATTTAATGCTACAGGTCAGAGGGAGTGCTCCACTAAATGTAATGTAAAAAAAAATGTAATATATCCAGGTAATGGAGTGCACAGAAGCACTGGTTGTCTGTCTGCAAAAACTTCATAACAGGGTCATAATGTTTATGAATACTCCATCAGCAAGCAACTTACACATGACTAATTCATACAAGCCAGCTTTGATTATCCTTAGGATTTTTGCTTTTGTTAAGGTGCACAAACAAAGCAGCCAACTCCAATCAGTTGTGGATAAGTCCATGTCTCCCACTATCTGGATTAAAAAAATACTCAACAACAATGTAGATAACTTCATAGGGTTGTCAAAAATTCAGCAAGAAACTGCCACAATCGGTTAAAAATGTACCAATGCACACAAGAAACAGATCATTTGAAATTCAAAAATATATAGGAATATATGCTTATCTATTAATTAGATTTGAACCACCAGAGGTAGAGACTAAAAATACATGCACTTATTACTATTTTGCAAATGAGGAAGCTGGTTAAATAAGGTGAGGTACTCCTATGTCTGTTTATGGGTTGTGTATTTTGAGGTCATTTTTAACATTTGGATGTGCCAGACACAAAAATGAATTTCATTTTAGTTTTCTTGGAAACAAATACATCAAGTAATTTTTGAAATGTCATTTATTGTGTATGGGCTAAAAGATTTTCCTTGCTAATCATATCTGATTTCATATTAAATAATGGAATTAACAGTATTAGAACGAATACAAATCCTTTACAATATCAAATTTAAGGAATTTATGAAGATCTCAGTTACATTACAAAAATTTAAGTCTAAAACAGCAGTCAGCAACTTAAGGGTGCAATAAAAATTTTAAAAACCATCAAGATTGAATAATTTAATTTTTGAAATAAATCACAATGTTATAATAAATTAACAAAATAATTATGTTTTGAAATATGTATATGTATACAAAATAAAGATTCTATTTCTCATACATGATGTAATAATTGAAAAATGAAAATTAAAAGTATACATACATAACGTAACAAAATCAAATTAAGTAAAATTACAAGTATATATATATTCATGAGGACACATCTGATATGCACCACAGATGCCACACTGCCAACCCCTAATCTAGAATATAATTAAAGTCTTCAAAAATTCCTTATATATTTCTATTTTATGTTAGTCTTAAATATAATTCATGAATTAATTTTATATTACTCACTTTCTTTGCACAAATTGTAACAGAAGTAGTTGGAGTAGCATTTATTCCTATTGATAAACTTTTATCATTTGAATCTGTTGAAATTTTCTAAAAATATAAAAAACAGTGATTTTGTTCATTTATTTCACATTTTCTTTATTAATTAACATAACATATATTAACTGAACCAGTATTTAAAATCACTTAGCTCTAACTCTTAAAACTGTGAAAAATCCAGTTGATAATTAATAATATATTTCATAACTTCACTATTAATAAATATTCATTTAAAACAAATATGAATTACAAAATATAAATGACTGAAAAAAATTGTATTTAGCTTTCTTTTAACTACCTATCTCTACTCAAATTAATTTACATCTAATTATTAAATTAGTCTTATTATGGCTTGATAATATGGTAGATCATTTGGCATCACTTAAAAATGAGTTTATGGACGGGTTTATAGAAATTTTGTAGAGATTTCATAAAATAGCAATAATGAATTGAATAATAATTAAAAGTGACTTCTTAATTTGTGTGTTAAATTATATGACATTAAAATAAAGTACAGTAACTATATTTACAGAATACATCATAAAATGCCAGTGCAATAACTTTCCATTTTTCTCATTTTGTTTTGCTGAAGATTGTTTATTAGTTATCTACTAGAAGTACATAACTTTTTTAAAGCTTTTTATTAATTTACTCTGTCCATCTGTCTGTCCAGGTAAAAAGTTGCAATTCACCTAATTCCAAATTTATGATCTAGTTGACACTTTCACACATGTATTGCCAATCACAGTACATTTTTAATAATTTGCAAACATTTTTAACAATTAGCCAAACATTAGCAAATAATTAAAATTTGTAAATAAATCTGATAACAGATGATGCAACAACACATGACCATTATTTGCTGTCCTACATACAAGAATAGACACGAAGACAAAGAATATGCTTATCCCACCAAATAGCTAAAGTACATCTTTAATCTTTAAGAAAATATACAAAATATACATAAACGATATTAGTCTTCACTACTTTTATTAACCACCTTATCAGCAATTTTGCAGACCAAATAAGCTGTTACGTTCAAGGTAGCATACTATCACCAAAGTAATAGAGAGGACTAATCACTCACCATGTCAAATTTAAACGACTTAAAGCTTGTTTTGAATCAAAACCAATCTGACAGAGAACAATATACATAAAATTAAATGCTAAACTAAGAAGAATTTCGATAGTTCAGTGTTACATACATATAGTATAACTAAAAAGTAGAAAATAAAAAATATATAAAAAAGCATTTTAAAAGTAATGCTTTTTATTCAGATAAATGTACTAAACAGTAAAAAATAAATTTTCTTCAGCTTTCACAATATTTTTGGTATTATGGAACCAAAAATAAAAGCATGGGACTCTTCTGTTTAGAAATATTCTATGACCAAAAATACTGTGAAAGCTGAAGAAAATTTTTTTTACTTTTTAGTACATATATCTGGATAAAAAGAATTACTTTAAAATGTGTATGTGTTTATATATATATAAACACATACACATTTTAAAGTAATTCTTTTTATCCAGATATATGTAGTAAAAAGTAAAAAAAAATTTTCTTCAGCTTTCACAGTATTTTTGGTCATAGAATATTTCTAAACAGAAGAGTCCCATGCTTTTATTTTTGGTTCCATAATACCAAAAATATTGTGAAAGCTGAAGAAAATTTATTTTTTACTGTTTAGTACATTTATCTGAATAAAAAGCATTACTTTTAAAATGCTTTTTTATATATTTTTTATTTTCTACTTTTTAGTTATACTATATGTATGTAACACTGAACTATCGAAATTCTTCTTAGTTTAGCATTTAATTTTATGTATATTGTTCTCTGTCAGATTGGTTTTGATTCAAAACAAGCTTTAAGTCGTTTAAATTTGACATGGTGAGTGATTAGTCCTCTCTATTACTTTGGTGATAGTATGCTACCTTGAACGTAACAGCTTATTTGGTCTGCAAAATTGCTGATAAGGTGGTTAATAAAAGTAGTGAAGACTAATATCGTTTATGTATATTTTGTATATTTTCTTAAAGATTAAAGATGTACTTTAGCTATTTGGTGGGATAAGCATATTCTTTGTCTTCGTGTCTATTCTTGTATGTAGGACAGCAAATAATGGTCATGTGTTGTTGCATCATCTGTTATCAGATTTATTTACAAATTTTAATTATTTGCTAATGTTTGGCTAATTGTTAAAAATGTTTGCAAATTATTAAAAATGTACTGTGATTGGCAATACATGTGTGAAAGTGTCAACTAGATCATAAATTTGGAATTAGGTGAATTGCAACTTTTTACCTGGACAGACAGATGGACAGAGTAAATTAATAAAAAGCTTTAAAAAAGTTATGTACTTCTAGTAGATAACTAATAAACAATCTTCAGCAAAACAAAATGAGAAAAATGGAAAGTTATTGCACTGGCATTTTATGATGTATTCTGTAAATATAGTTACTGTACTTTATTTTAATGTCATATAATTTAACACACAAATTAAGAAGTCACTTTTAATTATTATTCAATTCATTATTGCTATTTTATGAAATCTCTACAAAATTTCTATAAACCCGTCCATAAACTCATTTTTAAGTGATGCCAAATGATCTACCATATTATCAAGCCATAATAAGACTAATTTAATAATTAGATGTAAATTAATTTGAGTAGAGATAGGTAGTTAAAAGAAAGCTAAATACAATTTTTTTCAGTCATTTATATTTTGTAATTCATATTTGTTTTAAATGAATATTTATTAATAGTGAAGTTATGAAATATATTATTAATTATCAACTGGATTTTTCACAGTTTTAAGAGTTAGAGCTAAGTGATTTTAAATACTGGTTCAGTTAATATATGTTATGTTAATTAATAAAGAAAATGTGAAATAAATGAACAAAATCACTGTTTTTTATATTTTTAGAAAATTTCAACAGATTCAAATGATAAAAGTTTATCAATAGGAATAAATGCTACTCCAACTACTTCTGTTACAATTTGTGCAAAGAAAGTGAGTAATATAAAATTAATTCATGAATTATATTTAAGACTAACATAAAATAGAAATATATAAGGAATTTTTGAAGACTTTAATTATATTCTAGATTAGGGGTTGGCAGTGTGGCATCTGTGGTGCATATCAGATGTGTCCTCATGAATATATATATACTTGTAATTTTACTTAATTTGATTTTGTTACGTTATGTATGTATACTTTTAATTTTCATTTTTCAATTATTACATCATGTATGAGAAATAGAATCTTTATTTTGTATACATATACATATTTCAAAACATAATTATTTTGTTAATTTATTATAACATTGTGATTTATTTCAAAAATTAAATTATTCAATCTTGATGGTTTTTAAAATTTTTATTGCACCCTTAAGTTGCTGACTGCTGTTTTAGACTTAAATTTTTGTAATGTAACTGAGATCTTCATAAANTAATTTTATAGTTTTTTTTTATTAAACTATGTTAAATAATGAAGGAAGCCTTATTAAGAAAATTTTGTGAGGTCTAAATTACATAATAGTTTATAGATGTATGTCATTGATTAATTTAAAGAAATGCATTATTGAAGAGTATTGGTTTGATTTATTTGAAAATAATAGTTATAGAAAATTGGAATATTATAACCTAGAGCAATATGTAGAAAAAGCAGCAACAAAAACTGCAATATATTTATAATATGAAACATTCTAACTGGCATATTATGTAAATATTGATATTTCTTATTGAGAGAAAATTACAAAAATATTGCATGTTAACTATATTTTATAACTAATTAAAACTGAATTTTAATGCATGTTTTTAATTAAATTTAGCTTTTATTTAATTTTATTTTAAAATTATTATTCTTATTTTCTGTATCAATAAAATTTTTGGTTTCATATCAAATGGAGAAGAAATTTAAAAAGTATTTGATACAGAAGTTGATGTTGAGTCCTTTAATTATTTCATTTCTTTTCATTAAAATTTATATATACTTTCTTGAATCCTTTATTGTGTAGTTTCTTTTATATTTTAAGATTATTGTTGTTTATTTATTGTATTTCAATGTAATATAACAATTTTTTTTAAATTTTAGGAATTATCAGAATCAAGCAATGTTACAAATTTATCAAATGAAATAAGTGTTACCCCAAAAAGTTTTACATCTACTTCTACAGAGAAAGTGAGTACTATAATGACATAAAATAAAAATACATGAAATTTGACATAACAAAACATATTAAATTTTTTTAATACTTAGATTTAAATACACTGTATTTTATTATTTTAACTATATTGTTTGTATTTATGATCTCATTTAAATAATGGCAGTTTTCGTAACTCAAATTTTTCTTTATCCTTTCCACCTACCAAGAGTCTCCTGCATATTGAATACTCATAAATTGGGATTCCACTATAACAAAGCTACATTGAATAATTTGAATATCTCTCTGCAAAGGCAATCTCAGTGATTCTTCTTGTGACCAGAGGGTCGACACCTCTTCGATGCCACATCAGATGACACCACTATGTCCTGTTTGACACAGAAGCCCCGACAGTGAATTGTTTTTGTTAGAAACTCAGTCATGTGTAAGCAATCAGATTCTGCATGGAGGACTGAGACAGCGCAACAAAAGTAATGCATTCCAAGACTATTTTTAACAAACAAATAACTGTTTAATTAAAAAGAAAAAAGGTTATATGATATATACATCATAATATATCAAAATAACTGACTGATATACTGTAGGTGGTCATGAGAAAGAGAAAGTTTACATGATATTGTGCATAGATGTAAATACCTGTCGTTGGATGATCTGCTGATAAACCAGAGGCAGGAGAGGATTTGATCAGTCTCTTTCGATGGTGAAACATGGGAGAAGGTTGGCACTTTAGAGGTGTTCAAGATGAGGTATTCAATGTGGTAATTTCTTTGTCCTGGAAATACAGATGAAATGTAGGATTTTTCCAGGGGTTGGCACCAAAGTTAATCTAAATATGGACACTTAAGAAGTTCATTGGTGATGAAGTTAATTCAGATACAGTAGACAGCACTGTGTACACTTGATGGGTTAAGGAGCTGGTGATGACTGACCCATCGGGCCGTCAATTCTTATATTAAAATTGGTAGCATACAGCTGGGAGGTTAAAAGATCGCGGAAAAGCATTGCTTTCGTAGTTGAGAACATATAAAATGAGATGTTCTCAGGTAGAAGTTGACATTTATCAAAATATATATATGACAAAATCGTATGATATTTTGGTTGAAGTTCAGATTCTCACATTCTTAATTAATATTGTTAATTAAATAAAATTGTATTTTAGTCTTGATCATGTACTAATGATTATAAATTTTTTTATATACTTAATCTGTTACAAGTGATTGTCATTAATATGTCACTCTCAGTGATTCTATTTTATTTTTAAAATAAAAAGAAAAGGTTGATGATTATTCATAAATTCAAAACCCAAGACTCAAACCAAATCTTACTATGAAACAAAAAAAATATTTTTCATTTTGAGCTGCTTCTACAGACTTACAACCATAAACTTTGAGCTTAACTGCTTACCGTCAAAACTAAAGAAAAAGCTTTGTTGAAGCAAACTTAAATTTTGTGTGCTTTAATAAAGTATATTTTTGATTTTATTAGAAATATTGGAGTTTATTCAATATATTATAGGTTTAGAGCTTAAATTCTTTAAACACAAGAACAAACATTTAACATTTAAAAATACAAATCTATTATATTGATTTTTTTTAATCTAGAAAGTTTCTAAACTAACATTTTCTTTTTTCCGTTTAAGATTCATATTTATGTAATTGGCAAAATCTCATATATCTTCTTATTAATTAAGTTGATGAAAATTATTTACTTAAAAATTTATTCTGAAGTTTCCAAAGCCATTGAGACATTAAAAAAATGTTATTCTAGTGTAGATTGTATCCCAACCATATTTTATAAAATGCTAAAACCGGTGGCTGCAGTATTTTTCTCAAGATTATTTACTATATTCACTTCACATAGCTTTGTTCCAAAACAATAGCATTCCTCTACTACAGTGTTTTTCAACTTTCTTGAATACACGACCCCTTTACAAGTTAAAAAATTCTGGCGACCCCCCAGGACCATATTAAAACTATATCAGTGATTTTAAAAACTATGTATTTAATTTTCTTTCTAAATATCGATAGAAAAACCAATTGTACTGTAAAATAAACAGGCCCAGCCTTCTCAACAAAATTGTAGTTTTTTTTATTGTAGTGTAGGACCTACAAACACTTGTCTTTTTCTTTTACCCGCGACCCTCGTGTAAAGCTTTGCGACCCCCCTGGGGGTCGCGACCCACAGGTTGAAAAACACTGCTCTACTATAATAGCTATTCCAAAAAAAGATAAAAACTCTTTCCACCCTATCACTCTGTCACCTGCCATGCTAAAGATCTGTGAAATTTATATTTACTGCAGGAGTTATTACCCAATCACATCTAAACTCTTACCTATCCAGCACGGTAGTCTCTGTCACTGTTTGACCTCTACCAACCTTTTCGAAATTCTATCTATAATTATTGACAACTTTGAAAAAAGCAACCCATTTATATTGTTTATATTGATATTAGCCAAGCTTTTGATTCCATCCTTCCTAATATCCTTCTTTCTACACTCTATGGCTATTTCTGTTTAGACCTGTTGTTTACTCTTGGTTAAATAATTACTTCTTATCCTTTACATACAAAATTAAATTAGGTGATTATGAATTTTCCAGTTTTGCTTTAACCTGCAGTATTCAACAAGGTTCGATTTTAAGTGGAATTTTTTTTTCCAGTATATATCAGAAGTGGGCAAGCAAGAGTTCAGTGGGAGCCGAAATGTAGGTTTTGCAAAATGCATAGGAGCCGCAGTTCTGTATTTTTTTAATTCTGTACTGCAATTATATTATATAATATAAATATGATATAAAATAAATATTGAATTTTTTTAATAAACATATTTTCACAAAATTGTGGAAATAAAATTGTAAAAATAATAATAAAAAGCAGAAATTAACACTTTCAGCAAGAGCCGCATTTGCTCATGTCTGGTGTATACATTAGGTTATTTTTTGACATAGTCTCCATATCGGTTTAGGCACTTGTCACTTCGTATGATGAATTTGAAAATTCCCTCCTGGTAAAAATCCTGTCCTTGCGTGTTCAGCCAAGTTGTCGCGAAGTGTTTCACTTCTTCGTCTGAAGCGAATCGTCATTCTGCTAGGTTCTCTTTCAAGTGAGGAAACAGGTGAAAGTTGTTTGGAGCGAGGTCCGGGCTGTAGGGAGGGTGGTCGATGATGTCCCAGCAAAACTGCTTCAACAGCATGGTGGTCTTCTGACACCATTCTGCGACATGCTGACAAAACATTACAGTCTCTCCATAAACCTCTACCAGCTGCCAGTAAATTTCAGCCATGGTTACATGTTTTGCCCACATAAATCAAATAACTGAGCATATTTCTTCCTGAGACCAGTTTTCCAAACAAGTCGCCATTTGTGTTTACCTACAACTAGTGCTGTAGGTGGCGGGTGGCTGAAACTCTGCACAGTTGCCAACTGCATATATTGGAATTACCACATACTTCTCATTCCTCTATAACAAACGAAACTCCAGGAATATCGGCCTTGTAACCTTAGTTTTTGATCAACCCTCGTAAATAGACGAATAAAAATCATAAATACATAAATTAAATATAACACAGGATAAAAAACTACATGCATCAAATTAATAACTAATTATAATTGCAGCATGTAAAAAAGGCCTAGATATTTTTAAGATGGTGAATACTTCTAGTTATATATGATGAATTTCCATGCTGTGAATAGCAATTCTGTGTCTTTTGCATTCAGGCAAGAGTCATTTAGCTACTGCTTGTAAATTTTAATTTTTTAATTTTTTTTTATTTTTGTAGTTGCTGCATATATCACTCTAGCATTAATCTGTAAGATCTTTGTATTCTCAGCATCAGTGTAATAGGCTAGCACTATATTATTTTGACAGTTATAGGCATTTACTGATGTTTGTGCAAAATTTCTACTGGGTATCCTACATATACCATGCTATTATTTTCAGCTGGTATAATATAAAGTTTAGTGCTGTGTTCATCTGGAATTTTGTCCTTGTCATTTCTTAACTATCTGTAGACCATGGGATTTCAATTAATACATTACTCTAGAGCAGTGTTTCTCAACCTCTAACGAATCATCGCCCCCTTCAACATAGTATTGCCCCTTCAATAAAACTGTTACGTAGTATTGCCCCCTTCACTACAAAATTCCGATGCCAAGGGACAAGGCTAATGCCAAATTCGTATTGCATTGAATAGACTAGTGACTAGTATAATGTTATTTGTTTAATTATTGTACGATATAACAAATAAAATATCTAATTATTATTAATATAATGTTTTACTATANTTTTTTTTACTTTTTAGTACATATATCTGGATAAAAAGAATTACTTTAAAATGTGTATGTGTTTATATATATATAAACACATACACATTTTAAAGTAATTCTTTTTATCCAGATATATGTAGTAAAAAGTAAAAAAAAATTTTCTTCAGCTTTCACAGTATTTTTGGTCATAGAATATTTCTAAACAGAAGAGTCCCATGCTTTTATTTTTGGTTCCATAATACCAAAAATATTGTGAAAGCTGAAGAAAATTTATTTTTTACTGTTTAGTACATTTATCTGAATAAAAAGCATTACTTTTAAAATGCTTTTTTATATATTTTTTATTTTCTACTTTTTAGTTATACTATATGTATGTAACACTGAACTATCGAAATTCTTCTTAGTTTAGCATTTAATTTTATGTATATTGTTCTCTGTCAGATTGGTTTTGATTCAAAACAAGCTTTAAGTCGTTTAAATTTGACATGGTGAGTGATTAGTCCTCTCTATTACTTTGGTGATAGTATGCTACCTTGAACGTAACAGCTTATTTGGTCTGCAAAATTGCTGATAAGGTGGTTAATAAAAGTAGTGAAGACTAATATCGTTTATGTATATTTTGTATATTTTCTTAAAGATTAAAGATGTACTTTAGCTATTTGGTGGGATAAGCATATTCTTTGTCTTCGTGTCTATTCTTGTATGTAGGACAGCAAATAATGGTCATGTGTTGTTGCATCATCTGTTATCAGATTTATTTACAAATTTTAATTATTTGCTAATGTTTGGCTAATTGTTAAAAATGTTTGCAAATTATTAAAAATGTACTGTGATTGGCAATACATGTGTGAAAGTGTCAACTAGATCATAAATTTGGAATTAGGTGAATTGCAACTTTTTACCTGGACAGACAGATGGACAGAGTAAATTAATAAAAAGCTTTAAAAAAGTTATGTACTTCTAGTAGATAACTAATAAACAATCTTCAGCAAAACAAAATGAGAAAAATGGAAAGTTATTGCACTGGCATTTTATGATGTATTCTGTAAATATAGTTACTGTACTTTATTTTAATGTCATATAATTTAACACACAAATTAAGAAGTCACTTTTAATTATTATTCAATTCATTATTGCTATTTTATGAAATCTCTACAAAATTTCTATAAACCCGTCCATAAACTCATTTTTAAGTGATGCCAAATGATCTACCATATTATCAAGCCATAATAAGACTAATTTAATAATTAGATGTAAATTAATTTGAGTAGAGATAGGTAGTTAAAAGAAAGCTAAATACAATTTTTTTCAGTCATTTATATTTTGTAATTCATATTTGTTTTAAATGAATATTTATTAATAGTGAAGTTATGAAATATATTATTAATTATCAACTGGATTTTTCACAGTTTTAAGAGTTAGAGCTAAGTGATTTTAAATACTGGTTCAGTTAATATATGTTATGTTAATTAATAAAGAAAATGTGAAATAAATGAACAAAATCACTGTTTTTTATATTTTTAGAAAATTTCAACAGATTCAAATGATAAAAGTTTATCAATAGGAATAAATGCTACTCCAACTACTTCTGTTACAATTTGTGCAAAGAAAGTGAGTAATATAAAATTAATTCATGAATTATATTTAAGACTAACATAAAATAGAAATATATAAGGAATTTTTGAAGACTTTAATTATATTCTAGATTAGGGGTTGGCAGTGTGGCATCTGTGGTGCATATCAGATGTGTCCTCATGAATATATATATACTTGTAATTTTACTTAATTTGATTTTGTTACGTTATGTATGTATACTTTTAATTTTCATTTTTCAATTATTACATCATGTATGAGAAATAGAATCTTTATTTTGTATACATATACATATTTCAAAACATAATTATTTTGTTAATTTATTATAACATTGTGATTTATTTCAAAAATTAAATTATTCAATCTTGATGGTTTTTAAAATTTTTATTGCACCCTTAAGTTGCTGACTGCTGTTTTAGACTTAAATTTTTGTAATGTAACTGAGATCTTCATAAATTCCTTAAATTTGATATTGTAAAGGATTTGTATTCGTTCTAATACTGTTAATTCCATTATTTAATATGAAATCAGATATGATTAGCAAGGAAAATCTTTTAGCCCATACACAATAAATGACATTTCAAAAATTACTTGATGTATTTGTTTCCAAGAAAACTAAAATGAAATTCATTTTTGTGTCTGGCACATCCAAATGTTAAAAATGACCTCAAAATACACAACCCATAAACAGACATAGGAGTACCTCACCTTATTTAACCAGCTTCCTCATTTGCAAAATAGTAATAAGTGCATGTATTTTTAGTCTCTACCTCTGGTGGTTCAAATCTAATTAATAGATAAGCATATATTCCTATATATTTTTGAATTTCAAATGATCTGTTTCTTGTGTGCATTGGTACATTTTTAACCGATTGTGGCAGTTTCTTGCTGAATTTTTGACAACCCTATGAAGTTATCTACATTGTTGTTGAGTATTTTTTTAATCCAGATAGTGGGAGACATGGACTTATCCACAACTGATTGGAGTTGGCTGCTTTGTTTGTGCACCTTAACAAAAGCAAAAATCCTAAGGATAATCAAAGCTGGCTTGTATGAATTAGTCATGTGTAAGTTGCTTGCTGATGGAGTATTCATAAACATTATGACCCTGTTATGAAGTTTTTGCAGACAGACAACCAGTGCTTCTGTGCACTCCATTACCTGGATATATTACATTTTTTTTTACATTACATTTAGTGGAGCACTCCCTCTGACCTGTAGCATTAAATGCTACTGGCTTGAGGTACTCCTCTTTTAATTAACCTGCTTCGCATATGCTTTGCAGGTCTGGATATATTCTAAAAGTCCTTGTGTTTAAGTTATTCTCTTCATGATGATTATCTTTAGTCTTATCAATTCTTGTTACAACAATGTCATCATCAGCCAACCATCTCTTGGTGTACTTGATGGCATTCCAAAATGAGAGATCTGGTACATGATCAGGCTTGTTTTTTCATCTAAAATAATTTTTGATGGTGTCATTTATGCCTTGAATGAGATTTTCCATATCCAGTATGACATGTTGAGGTTTGTGGAACTGCAGAGGGAATATTAAAAACTGTACTTCATAATCAGTTGTTATGGCTACATCAACAACTGAATATGAAAGGAGATTCTATCCCAATATACAACAATATTTTGTTGAGCTATTTTTGAGTGTTACTTTTTTGCATTTTGGTTGGCCATCTATCTTTCTTGCATGTTTTCTTTGCAGCCAGGCAAATATCATGTCAGTGAGTTTTATTACACTTGTGTTAATATAACTCAGTAATGCTTGACTTTGTCAATGGAAACCATTCTCCAAATAGATTAGATCATTTACGAGAGAGTACCTTCATTTTCTAGCTAGTCAAATAAATGACTTTCCAGAGACATATTCTTTTAATTACAGGTATTAGCTTCACACATTCAATGGGAATGTAAATTCCAAGAATCAGATATATCCCATTAGAATGGCATTGTAGTAAAAAGTCCAATTTACCCAACATCTGACAAATTTAAATTACAAATTTTTTGTGTTCTTTGACTGGCATAGTCATGTAACTGAATAAAGAATACCTAGAATAAAGCCTGAAAAATTAATGTGTATTTTTCTTCTGATATTGATATCTCAGAAAATATTTTTCAGTAGTTAATTAATTAAATTAAAATTTTCACTTTTACTGATGATGCTAAAAAATATGATACAATTGATGATAACAGACTTCTTAGCAAAAAGAAAATTTTGTAATAACTAGCACATGAATAACTATTTTAAAATAATATATTTTTTTTCTTTATCCATTTCAGCAAAGAAATAGATAAAGGAAAAAAAATTTTGGTGTAATGAAATAAGATGCTATTTCTCAAACCATAGTCTGCAGATCACAGGGGTCCACAAATATATTGGTGGGATCCTTTCATCTTTCAGAAGAAAAAAGAAGCATAGTATATAGCATGGATGGCAAATCTATTGCATGCATGCCTAAAGTGGTACATAAAGAGAAATCATCTTGCATGCAACATATCATATGATTTTGATTTGTCATCTGCTTTTTTCTTTTTCAGTCATCCTTTCGATTTACCATTCTGATCACCTTTTTTTCAATAAACTTTTTTATGTTAATTTAATTAATGCATATTCATTTAATTTATTTAAATATCGTTATTTGAAGTCTAAAACTTTGGTGCACACAAACATCTTTAAACATCTTTATCTTTAAATTTAGACTATACATATACATGAGTCCATATCTTCTATCCCTTCACACGCTTATTGTAGAGGCATCAACAAGTCTACAGCGAAACCGTCCTTTTTTTTTGAGGCTACTATTCGCCAACAAATGTAAAAAAGTTAAAAAGTCCTCTAGCAATAGCACACACAATTCATCAATTAGGCAATTTTTGTTAATCTTTAAAGCTAGTTTGTTTACTATATGGCACATGGGCTCAAAAAGGTTTGCTATCCCTGGTATATAGTATGGAATAAAAAATGCTTCTCATAATAATTACCTTTATTAAAACTCTTATTAAATTAAAAAATTTTAATTTAGTTTAAAACACAAAGACATTGTTTTAAGAAACACCTAAAATATATATAAAAAATATTAATTAATTTAACTTTTGGAAGATCCCCTAAAGTATTCTTTCATTGAGAGGGGTCAACTGGAAGATGTAGTATGAGAAATGCTGAAATAAGTTGTATGAACCCAAACAGTTGGTTATACCAGAACCTAACCAATATTGATAATCATGTTCATCTTTTAAATCATATAACGTTATTTTTTTTCTTCTCTTTCTTTGTCTTTACATATATCTTTCTAACACTATACTTACTATTCCATTTCTTCTCAAAGTATGTCCCATTCATATTTTTTCTCTTCTTTGTCTTTTCCTATTGGTAATCTTCACTTTTGTTTTTGACCCTACTCAACATTTGCTTATTGCTAATTTATTCACTCCATAAGTTATAATTTTTTATATTCTTTATCATATTCATCTATAACAGTGATCTTAACTCCCTAGAGAATTTATAGAAAATTTTCAGGGTCCTGTGGGCTTNTCATTAATATGTCACTCTCAGTGATTCTATTTTATTTTTAAAATAAAAAGAAAAGGTTGATGATTATTCATAAATTCAAAACCCAAGACTCAAACCAAATCTTACTATGAAACAAAAAAAATATTTTTCATTTTGAGCTGCTTCTACAGACTTACAACCATAAACTTTGAGCTTAACTGCTTACCGTCAAAACTAAAGAAAAAGCTTTGTTGAAGCAAACTTAAATTTTGTGTGCTTTAATAAAGTATATTTTTGATTTTATTAGAAATATTGGAGTTTATTCAATATATTATAGGTTTAGAGCTTAAATTCTTTAAACACAAGAACAAACATTTAACATTTAAAAATACAAATCTATTATATTGATTTTTTTTAATCTAGAAAGTTTCTAAACTAACATTTTCTTTTTTCCGTTTAAGATTCATATTTATGTAATTGGCAAAATCTCATATATCTTCTTATTAATTAAGTTGATGAAAATTATTTACTTAAAAATTTATTCTGAAGTTTCCAAAGCCATTGAGACATTAAAAAAATGTTATTCTAGTGTAGATTGTATCCCAACCATATTTTATAAAATGCTAAAACCGGTGGCTGCAGTATTTTTCTCAAGATTATTTACTATATTCACTTCACATAGCTTTGTTCCAAAACAATAGCATTCCTCTACTACAGTGTTTTTCAACTTTCTTGAATACACGACCCCTTTACAAGTTAAAAAATTCTGGCGACCCCCCAGGACCATATTAAAACTATATCAGTGATTTTAAAAACTATGTATTTAATTTTCTTTCTAAATATCGATAGAAAAACCAATTGTACTGTAAAATAAACAGGCCCAGCCTTCTCAACAAAATTGTAGTTTTTTTTATTGTAGTGTAGGACCTACAAACACTTGTCTTTTTCTTTTACCCGCGACCCTCGTGTAAAGCTTTGCGACCCCCCTGGGGGTCGCGACCCACAGGTTGAAAAACACTGCTCTACTATAATAGCTATTCCAAAAAAAGATAAAAACTCTTTCCACCCTATCACTCTGTCACCTGCCATGCTAAAGATCTGTGAAATTTATATTTACTGCAGGAGTTATTACCCAATCACATCTAAACTCTTACCTATCCAGCACGGTAGTCTCTGTCACTGTTTGACCTCTACCAACCTTTTCGAAATTCTATCTATAATTATTGACAACTTTGAAAAAAGCAACCCATTTATATTGTTTATATTGATATTAGCCAAGCTTTTGATTCCATCCTTCCTAATATCCTTCTTTCTACACACTATGGCTATTTCTGTTTAGACCTGTTGTTTACTCTTGGTTAAATAATTACTTCTTATCCTTTACATACAAAATTAAATTAGGTGATTATGAATTTTCCAGTTTTGCTTTAACCTGCAGTATTCAACAAGGTTCGATTTTAAGTGGAATTTTTTTTTCCAGTATATATCAGAAGTGGGCAAGCAAGAGTTCAGTGGGAGCCGAAATGTAGGTTTTGCAAAATGCATAGGAGCCGCAGTTCTGTATTTTTTTAATTCTGTACTGCAATTATATTATATAATATAAATATGATATAAAATAAATATTGAATTTTTTTAATAAACATATTTTCACAAAATTGTGGAAATAAAATTGTAAAAATAATAATAAAAAGCAGAAATTAACACTTTCAGCAAGAGCCGCATTTGNATCACTGTTTTTTATATTTTTAGAAAATTTCAACAGATTCAAATGATAAAAGTTTATCAATAGGAATAAATGCTACTCCAACTACTTCTGTTACAATTTGTGCAAAGAAAGTGAGTAATATAAAATTAATTCATGAATTATATTTAAGACTAACATAAAATAGAAATATATAAGGAATTTTTGAAGACTTTAATTATATTCTAGATTAGGGGTTGGCAGTGTGGCATCTGTGGTGCATATCAGATGTGTCCTCATGAATATATATATACTTGTAATTTTACTTAATTTGATTTTGTTACGTTATGTATGTATACTTTTAATTTTCATTTTTCAATTATTACATCATGTATGAGAAATAGAATCTTTATTTTGTATACATATACATATTTCAAAACATAATTATTTTGTTAATTTATTATAACATTGTGATTTATTTCAAAAATTAAATTATTCAATCTTGATGGTTTTTAAAATTTTTATTGCACCCTTAAGTTGCTGACTGCTGTTTTAGACTTAAATTTTTGTAATGTAACTGAGATCTTCATAAATTCCTTAAATTTGATATTGTAAAGGATTTGTATTCGTTCTAATACTGTTAATTCCATTATTTAATATGAAATCAGATATGATTAGCAAGGAAAATCTTTTAGCCCATACACAATAAATGACATTTCAAAAATTACTTGATGTATTTGTTTCCAAGAAAACTAAAATGAAATTCATTTTTGTGTCTGGCACATCCAAATGTTAAAAATGACCTCAAAATACACAACCCATAAACAGACATAGGAGTACCTCACCTTATTTAACCAGCTTCCTCATTTGCAAAATAGTAATAAGTGCATGTATTTTTAGTCTCTACCTCTGGTGGTTCAAATCTAATTAATAGATAAGCATATATTCCTATATATTTTTGAATTTCAAATGATCTGTTTCTTGTGTGCATTGGTACATTTTTAACCGATTGTGGCAGTTTCTTGCTGAATTTTTGACAACCCTATGAAGTTATCTACATTGTTGTTGAGTATTTTTTTAATCCAGATAGTGGGAGACATGGACTTATCCACAACTGATTGGAGTTGGCTGCTTTGTTTGTGCACCTTAACAAAAGCAAAAATCCTAAGGATAATCAAAGCTGGCTTGTATGAATTAGTCATGTGTAAGTTGCTTGCTGATGGAGTATTCATAAACATTATGACCCTGTTATGAAGTTTTTGCAGACAGACAACCAGTGCTTCTGTGCACTCCATTACCTGGATATATTACATTTTTTTTTACATTACATTTAGTGGAGCACTCCCTCTGACCTGTAGCATTAAATGCTACTGGCTTGAGGTACTCCTCTTTTAATTAACCTGCTTCGCATATGCTTTGCAGGTCTGGATATATTCTAAAAGTCCTTGTGTTTAAGTTATTCTCTTCATGATGATTATCTTTAGTCTTATCAATTCTTGTTACAACAATGTCATCATCAGCCAACCATCTCTTGGTGTACTTGATGGCATTCCAAAATGAGAGATCTGGTACATGATCAGGCTTGTTTTTTCATCTAAAATAATTTTTGATGGTGTCATTTATGCCTTGAATGAGATTTTCCATATCCAGTATGACATGTTGAGGTTTGTGGAACTGCAGAGGGAATATTAAAAACTGTACTTCATAATCAGTTGTTATGGCTACATCAACAACTGAATATGAAAGGAGATTCTATCCCAATATACAACAATATTTTGTTGAGCTATTTTTGAGTGTTACTTTTTTGCATTTTGGTTGGCCATCTATCTTTCTTGCATGTTTTCTTTGCAGCCAGGCAAATATCATGTCAGTGAGTTTTATTACACTTGTGTTAATATAACTCAGTAATGCTTGACTTTGTCAATGGAAACCATTCTCCAAATAGATTAGATCATTTACGAGAGAGTACCTTCATTTTCTAGCTAGTCAAATAAATGACTTTCCAGAGACATATTCTTTTAATTACAGGTATTAGCTTCACACATTCAATGGGAATGTAAATTCCAAGAATCAGATATATCCCATTAGAATGGCATTGTAGTAAAAAGTCCAATTTACCCAACATCTGACAAATTTAAATTACAAATTTTTTGTGTTCTTTGACTGGCATAGTCATGTAACTGAATAAAGAATACCTAGAATAAAGCCTGAAAAATTAATGTGTATTTTTCTTCTGATATTGATATCTCAGAAAATATTTTTCAGTAGTTAATTAATTAAATTAAAATTTTCACTTTTACTGATGATGCTAAAAAATATGATACAATTGATGATAACAGACTTCTTAGCAAAAAGAAAATTTTGTAATAACTAGCACATGAATAACTATTTTAAAATAATATATTTTTTTTCTTTATCCATTTCAGCAAAGAAATAGATAAAGGAAAAAAAATTTTGGTGTAATGAAATAAGATGCTATTTCTCAAACCATAGTCTGCAGATCACAGGGGTCCACAAATATATTGGTGGGATCCTTTCATCTTTCAGAAGAAAAAAGAAGCATAGTATATAGCATGGATGGCAAATCTATTGCATGCATGCCTAAAGTGGTACATAAAGAGAAATCATCTTGCATGCAACATATCATATGATTTTGATTTGTCATCTGCTTTTTTCTTTTTCAGTCATCCTTTCGATTTACCATTCTGATCACCTTTTTTTCAATAAACTTTTTTATGTTAATTTAATTAATGCATATTCATTTAATTTATTTAAATATCGTTATTTGAAGTCTAAAACTTTGGTGCACACAAACATCTTTAAACATCTTTATCTTTAAATTTAGACTATACATATACATGAGTCCATATCTTCTATCCCTTCACACGCTTATTGTAGAGGCATCAACAAGTCTACAGCGAAACCGTCCTTTTTTTTTGAGGCTACTATTCGCCAACAAATGTAAAAAAGTTAAAAAGTCCTCTAGCAATAGCACACACAATTCATCAATTAGGCAATTTTTGTTAATCTTTAAAGCTAGTTTGTTTACTATATGGCACATGGGCTCAAAAAGGTTTGCTATCCCTGGTATATAGTATGGAATAAAAAATGCTTCTCATAATAATTACCTTTATTAAAACTCTTATTAAATTAAAAAATTTTAATTTAGTTTAAAACACAAAGACATTGTTTTAAGAAACACCTAAAATATATATAAAAAATATTAATTAATTTAACTTTTGGAAGATCCCCTAAAGTATTCTTTCATTGAGAGGGGTCAACTGGAAGATGTAGTATGAGAAATGCTGAAATAAGTTGTATGAACCCAAACAGTTGGTTATACCAGAACCTAACCAATATTGATAATCATGTTCATCTTTTAAATCATATAACGTTATTTTTTTTCTTCTCTTTCTTTGTCTTTACATATATCTTTCTAACACTATACTTACTATTCCATTTCTTCTCAAAGTATGTCCCATTCATATTTTTTCTCTTCTTTGTCTTTTCCTATTGGTAATCTTCACTTTTGTTTTTGACCCTACTCAACATTTGCTTATTGCTAATTTATTCACTCCATAAGTTATAATTTTTTATATTCTTTATCATATTCATCTATAACAGTGATCTTAACTCCCTAGAGAATTTATAGAAAATTTTCAGGGTCTGTGGGCTTGGAAGCATAAAAATCAACTTATCTTAATTTTGTGTTATTGTTTGAAATTGTTAACTATTGTGTTACAAAAGAAGCACATATTGCTATATCATATAATTTTTATTTTAATTTTTTTTTTATATTATTTTAATAAATGTATTTCTATATAACTGGTTTATTTTGTAATTTTATTTTATGCATTTAAAAATATTATTCAGATGTCTTTTCACCTGTTTTGCAAGCTGGTTCTAAGTTTATTTTCATGTAGTTAAAACTATATTGAAACAAACAAAGGCTTGTTTAAATATCGAATGTAAAGTTGTCATTTATACAGCTGAAAGCCTTTGTTTGTTCGAATTTAATTTTAAAAACATTATTCCAAAAAAGGGTCTGACTTTCACCTGATTGGAAAAGGTGTCCATGGAACAAAAAGGTTAAAACCCCTGATCTATTATAAGATGCCTCAGTCTTCCTTTTCTCTCTCTCTCTCTCTTTCTCTCTCTCTCTCTCAAAGTACATACATCTACAATCCATATTAAGAATATTCTTCAAAAAGTATTTTACTATCCTTTTTTTCAGTTCTAAATTTAGATCTATTATTATTATTATACAAATAAGAAATATTGAATAAAACATTTTATTTTGTAATGTATTTATATAAATAAATATTTCTCAAGCATTTATTATTGATTTATTTTATAAATTTTGAACAATTCTTCATTTATAGATCTTTATTTTAAACTTTGATATATGAAAATTTATTTATTTAAATAAAAATATCTATATTTAATTTTTATCATAATAAACTTTCAAATTTTTTTAGAAGCGTAGTAATCATTTTGGTTATTTATCTAAGTACTCAAGTGGTTATTTAAAAAAGACTCCTCAGCCAGGTTTACTGTGTGCAAGTCAGAAAAGTTTGATAGCTCGAGTTAAAAGTATAAAACAAATGACTCCCAAAATCAGAGAGAGAAGTGTTGAAGAAGAACTCAAAAAAAGGCAAAAGCGAGAAGAGGAAGTCATCCAAAAAAAATATAATTTACTCAATATGAAAAGTGAAGAGAAAAAAAGGTTCATATATTTATTAATGAATAATATTGGGTGATCAAACAAAAAGTTACTTGCAAGGAGTAGAGATAGAAATGCTAGGAGTTGATGATGCTTTACCTGACTCAATGCATTGGTCATAGTAATGGTAAATTATTAAATAAAGTAACTAAATAATAAATAATTAACTAAATAAGTAAATAAATCAAAATATTTACCAATAATTATATTTTGATTTATTTACTTATTTAGAGTTTTCAAATGTTGTCTTTTAAATAATATTCCTCCCAAGTTTTCAAGTATCCTTCAAACTGTAGTAAATAATTAAGTATTTTTGGGATGCATAGTAGCTCACAGCCAGCTCTTGGTATCACCAAGTTTATTTCTTACAAGTAAATTTTACATTTGACCACCCTATATAATCTGAAATTTAATTAAAAGAGCAAGCTTTTAGGGCATATAATTACATATTTATTTGAAGTTAAATATACAGTAATTAATGTTGTTCTCTTAATATCATTCTAAAATTTTTATATAGTTTTTTAAAATCAAAGAATATTTGAATTATTTTAGTGTTTTCATTACTATTTAAATAGATTTTGGTTTATTTATGTAAGAGTTGACATTTTGTTTAAAATTTATTGTTAAATCTTTATAAATAATAATTATTTTTTTTAAATGTAAATATTTAGAAAGAGAGAAGAAAGGATGCGCAGAGCTATTGAAATGCGCCAAAAATTAGAACAAGAAAAAGAATTAAAACGTACTTTAGAAATGACAAAAGAAGAAAGATCTGCCAAGAAGGAAACTGAACTCAAACAAAGACAAAGAGAGATTATTAAAAAGAAACAATTGGCGTAAGTGTATATATATATAAAATAGTTCCATCTGTGTAAAAGCATCTGCAAGTTCCATTTTGCACTGGATGAGATTGGTCTCTCCACCTTGAACCTAACCCCACATATACAATGTGTAAACTATTTTTTATACTTGCTTTTTTTTATTTCTTGAGTATACTTTACCTTATTTTTCTATTTTATATTATTTTGTTTTATTGTATTTATTTATTATTTTGTCATTTGTTTATAATGTTTTTATGTATTGTTGTTATTTACATTCACTTCATGACTGCCACATCTGACATAAAGAATTTTGCCAAACTTTTATATTTAAAATTTGATATTCTATTTCTTCTGTTCCATTTAATTCTGATGAAGGTTAAATTGATTTAAACTGAAAGAAATTGAGTGAGAGTTTAAAGTTATTTATATCCTGAAAAGTTGTTTAATAACACCTTCTTTTTTATCACCCTGTCATCATTTTATAAAATGGTATACATGTTGTCTGTTTTTAGCACACTCCAATATAATAGTGAAGTGTTTATGTTAGGACTTTTGTTTGTCTGTTAGATGTCCACACACATGCATAGTGACTTCACTTTCGTTACCTAAGTATTATGTTTTGTTCAATCCATTTATTGCGCATGTCCATGCACATGTACAACAACTACTTGATTCCAAGAATTTATAAAATTTATAATAAACAAAATTAATATTTGATTCGCTTTTGTGGAGCGTGCTTTCAGATCGGCTTGATCAAGCTCGTTAAACACTTCTAAATCTCTTGATTGACTAATCTACATCAATTTTTTTATAGTTACTCTAGAATCTTGCAGAAAATATAGGCTACTATGAAACCTAGACCAGCATTTTTCAATATTTTCACACCTGTGGACTGGCAAATAGGAATAATATTTTGTGGACCAGCAGAAAGCTAAAGATAAATTTTTCTTAGACTTAAACTGCTGCATGTGACTGTCATCACTCTCCATAACGAGACACTAGTTACTGTGTATTACAATGATATTGCTTTAGTTCTCATGTTGATTGCTCATTTTTGAGTTGTGTGCAGATGCAATAAAATAGGAAATTTTGTTATATGTCACCAATAAGCAATCTGACGCAATACTTCAATGCCTAGACCTACTAAGTGTAACAACAGGAATGTAAGGAGTGAGGGAAATTATCACAAGATTGATGCTCATCTGGTAACTGTCATGCATGTTAATTTATAATGCATAATTATTTTATAAACTCTTTTAATTATTATTATATAGTAATTATAATATTATCTAATAATTTTAATAAAATTTCAATTTGTAATGAACTTTATTTAAACAATTGCAATAATAAAAAATAAATAAAAACTGTTTATATTAATTACAAGTTTAAAATCTTATTATTTTATTACAAAATTTCCTGCCAGTCTATAAAATTTTTTGCGGACTGGCAAGAAATTTTCATGTATCCAAGGTTGAAGAACTCTGATCTAGACACCCCACTCTTTCCCCTGACTTGATCTTTTTTCTACTTTGAGATAAAAATAACAATGGCAGGCTAAAATAACAAAACTTTTAATATGGTTTTTATTTTAATGTATGTCCTTATTACTTTTTGCCTGAACATAAGTGGGCATATCTGCTTTTAATATTAATAATTTTTAATCTGTTGAATATGTTAATCTTCAAATTGACACATTATAAAAATAATTCTACTAGATTAATATAATGTTTATGTGATATCTTTTGTGTAACATTTTAATTTTTTATATATTAGCTTTTTTCTCTTGAATTTCTAACTTATTTATGAAGGAATAGTTAGATAAGTTTTAAGTAATTATTATTAATGAATAACTCTGCATTTGTGACTTGCAATATTTTAATGTTGACAAGTTAATAATAAACTTCATCTTCAGAGGAAAAAATTCAAATATTTATCTATGATGATTGATTATAAATAAGAAAATTTTTGACTTTTACTCTATGCTGAAGATTTTAGTAGTGACTCTAACTTTATCTAAGTAGAATTTTTCAAAAACAAAATCATATATTTTGAAGACAGGTTCAAACTTTTTACTGATAAACATTTTCAGAAATTTGCTTTTTTTCTATCTTCAGAAAACATTTATTTTCCAATTAGAAGGTCAACATCAATGCTTAAATTGTTACTAAGGCAATTTAAAGATTTGCATCTGTGTGAGTTTTTGAGTTGTTTGTTATAAGTGATTAATTCTGATATAATTGATTTATAAGTGATTAATTCTGATATTTGATAGTATTTAATAAGTGATTAATTCTGATATTTGATAGTATTTTAATTAAGAATTAAAAATATAATTGTCTTTTGATATTAATATATTTCAAATAATTTAAAATAAACAAGAAGTAAAATTATATTTACAACAATAATATAAGATATTATTTCTTGGTCAAAGACAAATGGAAGAAAGAAATATGAATTTGTATTTTCTTAATGTAAATACTTACAAATATAGTTATATTTTTAAAATTAATTCAGTCACTTGGAGACAGTTATAGTTTTAACTTTTAATTGTAAAGCTTTGTATGCTTTACCCTATTTTTAGTTATGACAGTATGTTATTTTTATATTAAGCAGTACTGTATGTATAAAAATAAAATGCTGTCAAACATTAATTAAGATTATCTTCAAAATGAACAAAGTTAAATCTATACTGTACCAGATTATAACACTAATAATGTATACCAAAATCATAGAAAACTTATTAAAATTCAAATGGAAATGACATTTAAGTCAGAATCCATGGTAATAAAAAATGTTAAGATGTTCCAATTGGAATGTAGAAGTCATCTGAAGATGAAGAAATGTAAATGTCTGAACATTTTTATATACTAAAAAGATACAATTTTATTTCTGTTTAAACTAAGAAGTCAGATTAATGAAATTATTTTGAATCAAATATGTAATTTTAATAATTTATAATTAAATGTAGTTTTTTACCATTGTAAATAAGCTTAAAAATTGTGGTAAATAGCTGACTAAAAAATAATCTCATAACATTATATGTTGGATTTTTATAAATTATATTTTCAAATTTATTTTGCTAGCCAAAAACAAAGAAGAGATGAAGTGGAGAAGAGACGTAAAGAAGAAGAAAAAAACAGATTACTGAAACTTAGAGATCAGGTAGTTTTTAATTTCATGAATGAAAAGTATAAAAATTTTGATCTTTATCTTAATAAAAAACATATTTACTTAATTATATTACTCAATTACGGGCAGTCTTCAACTTTTGGACAACTAACTCTTTTATACATAATACTTTTACATCCCTAAAAGACATTTTGTATGCCAAAATTGGACTTTCATACATTTCAGCTAACAAACAAACAAATAATTATAATGTTATCATGTTGTAATGCTTTCTGCCAATTTTGGTTTTGGTATTTGCAAAAATGAATTGTTGTTATCTGTTTTCCATTCAATCTACAGTTTTAACATTTTAAAATAATAATTTGTGTGTGAGGGCCAGGATTTAAGAGGGCCGAGATTCGAATAGTTATATTCATTTTGTTCATTTATTTACCGTTTTGTTTCAAAATCAAATCGATTTTTTTAAAGTTAGGGTTAACACAAAAAGGGAAAAACAACCGACAAATTTTCTCATAAAAATCGCTCATAAAAACTCCGTTCCCACGAAAATACTTCCCTGTAGAAAATGAGTTAACTGTTGTGTCATAAGTTTGTCACTTCGCCCACCATGGGTCAACGAAGATCATCACCTGTGACGTACATGGGGAAATCTCGAAAATAGAGCCCCCATATAAAAGACAAGTAGGATGACGACACAAGGGGAAAAAAGTTATTGTTCTGTACTCTGTGTGTGTGTGTGGATTACCTGCCTCTCGTCGCCACCATCCTCGATAGAACTATTCTACGATTTGCGGACTTACGTATACTCACGAACTATTTTAACGAGCCCGGGATTCAGACTCCAAGATCGTCCTGAAACCACCATCCTGTATAACTAGAGGTATTTATCCTACACGCGATGATGTGTAAGCTCTCTCTCGAATATTCCAACCTCGCGGGTAGGGTCGCGACTACTTTATACTTTGCCGTTACTTTATGAACTACGGATTGAACCCCCGAGAGGGATTTGTATTCCAATTATTAACTATGTATAAATGTACGGAATAAATGGAATCCTCGTAAACATCCTACCCCCGATTAGTCTCACATATGCATTGTAACATTATTCATTGTAAAAGTTAAAATTTTCCAAATAACATAATAAACAGATCTTATAATTTTGTTTTAGCTCTCTGAGAATGGAATTTGCTATAGTAAACTCCATTTTCAGAGAGATAACATGCAACTCTAATTTTTCAACTTTCATACATATTTTTAGAAACTCATTATGTTCATATGTTGGGGACTGCCTATATCTGTTATATATGTGCATTGGCTATTCATTTTTTATAGTTAAAATTTCAATTAATTATTATTCTTTAATAGAATTTGCAAATATCCTGTTTTTTATTTATTTTTAATAGACACCTTGTAAACATAAATTTCTTCAAAAGTTAATATCAAATGAATGTGCATCAAAAGAAATAGAAATGAAAAATGACAAAGAAGTATCAAATGAAGAAATGGCTGCTGTTTTGGATGCAACATACATTAAAAATGAAGAGGAAAATATAAAAAGGTTAACTTTTTAATTAATATATAAATATATTTTTAACAAATATTTTGTCACTGATTTAAATCATTTATAAAAGCATTATAAATAAATAAATTTAAAACTGAGATTTAAAAAAAAAAAAAACTGAACTTTGAACATTTTCAAATTTCAATGTAATTTGATACACTTCTCCATTGTATTTTTTAGAAAGAAACAATACATTAAAAGAAAGATGAGATGATCTCTACAAAAAATTTTATACATTTTGATTTTTTCTATAATGAAAATGTTATATGGATAACACTAGTGCTTAAATGGGAAATAAGCTTCAGTACAATTTATACAGTAATTAAATGTTTTGTAATTGATTTGTTATATATTTTTTTGAGGCTGAATTAAATCATAAACACAATTATGGACTGTGTGTATGTTAGAATGAATACACATGCAAAGTTTATTAAAATGACAATAATTGTTACCAACTTTGATTTAGTTAATCCCAGAAAAGTTTTAGGTTATCAATCTGCAATGTTAGCTCGTTGCTACTATAAATTACCTTACAAATTTCAGTTAATGACAATAAAATAATAATTATGCTATAATGTTTCATAGTCTAGTTATCTTTAAAAAATAAATAAATAATAATAATAAATAATAAATATTTATAACTGGTCAGAGGACATATTTATCAATTGTTCAATTTTTGGGAGAACAACTAACTAAAAATGAAGTTGAACTTTAAAACTAAAAAACATTTTTAATAAATTACAATTGACTTGGCAACTTTGGTTTTAAGTACAGTTCAGTTCTGAAATTTAAATGTTTTAATTATTCTTTCGTTTATTTATTGTTATTTAATATTGTAATGAATGGTTTTCAAATGTTTATCATTAAAAATTAACTTAATCAAAAGTGACAAATTTTGAAATGATAACTAATGAAATTAAGAATAATAATACCTTGTATTTTACATTTCTGTGATTTTCAGCAAAACATAATTTATCAGACTGCTAAGATTGAACTGTACAATACTTATGACTGATATAGTATCCCTCCAGCAACTGAATAGTTCTACCATTACAAACAGCACAATATCCCACAGTTACAATCAATCAATGACTAACAAAGAGAATTCATGAATGTAGAGATCCATGAATATGTGTTATTTAAAGCAACATACAAGCCATGATATATTCATTCCAATGACAATAAGATTTCAGATATGTGTGCATATCTCAGTTTTTGTGTATCATTTTTATTGTGGAGAAATTTGAATAGGAGAGTGGGTCTTACATACTTATGACACATTTTGTATTACATATATACCATCCATCCATGCTCAAAAAGTCAAAAATCACCTTTGAGCCAGAAAACAATAGTTCCAATTTGTTATGTTATGTCATAGCACTGATTGAGAAATGAACACTTCTGTGAGAATCTGAATAATGAATTGGTATTTTTATAAGACTTTAAATCAATATAATATTTCAATATAAATTTGAAACTTTTATTTTATAAAAAATTTGAGGAGAACAAGGAACAGACATTTCCTTTTGACTGTTAGGTCTTGAGAGAGATCGTTATCTCTCCTATGACTAAATAAGACTCATCTTGACATCCCGTCAGATGGTCAAATTACCTAATTCTCATTGGAAGAGAATATCTGTATAAAAGGAGTTTACGTGCCAAACTCTACACGCATTCTACAGTAATCGCCATATATATTAATTTCTCCTCTGGTTCCCAACTTTCGCCTCCCAAGGAAATATGTATAACTGAGGTATTATTAATATATTTATGTAAACTCTCTCTCAATATATAGTAATAGTGTTATAATTAGATAAGTCAATGCCCTCTAGGTTACTTTATATATATATCCATTTGTATTCTTAATTTTGTTTATTAAATATACTTTTATTTGTTAAAATGGAATTGAAATGCTCATATTAGTTAAATATTGGACACCTTATCAACGTACCTATCACACTCCCCACTCGTAACTAATAGCCCTCCTTTTTAAAATTATATTATAATCTTAATATCATGAGTTAGAGCACGAATAATTACCGTATCTGATGTCAGTCCTGACTAGACTAAGATTTTACAATCTTTAGTCTAAAATTTTCTATTATAAGCCATCCATTGACAATGTGAGTGTATCTTACTGACCTGTAGTCAATAATAGTTTGATAATTTAGTCTTATCAAACTTGATTTCTCACACTTCTTTAGCATTCAGCATTACATAAACCTAGCATCAAATTAATTTACTCATTAGTGGTGAGGAAGATTTTCTGCTTTTGAGAATGTTGCTCTTTGGAACTAAGTTGCTGAATTTTGAGAAATCAAAATGATCTCATGAAAAATAGCATAAATTGGTAATGTAGGTAATTCTAAATGAATGGAACAACTTTGTATAATTAATATGAAGAAACTGTTTATTAAAAAAAACTGTATGAGCCATCAATGGGTAGGAAAACTCTCTAAGTTTATTTACATCACAAAAAATTTCAAACATTCTATGTGGGAACTAAATAAAACTTACAAACCTCATTGCACTTTGAACATGGTTTGAAAACTATAACTTATGTTACTAACATTTTCGATCCACTTCTAGAACCTTCCTCAGGTAGAACCTTTTAAAATTGACTTTCTGGTGCTATTAGTGTTTTATTTTTGAATGCATATGACTTTGAAGCATTCAACTTTTGAATGTTTTTTTTTTTTATAAATTTTTTTCTTTCATTATTCAATCAGGTGCACCTGCATTATTTACCATAATGTCATGTCAAATGTAGTTTGCCATGACTTTGAGATTTGCTTTTCATCTTTGAAATTGGTAGATAGGTTCTGGCAGTCTGCTTTAAATATCTCCAATACTTCCAAACTCTTAAGTTGGTTTATACAGCATATTTGTTGTATTAGCGTATCTTGTTGCAGTTCTGGCTAAGGTGGTGATTTGTCTCTTCTTTTCTATATTAGCTTTGTGTTCAGGAAGGCATTGCTTGAGAGAACTTTTTATAGACCCTCCCAATGTATATAAGATCTCTATCAAACCTGTTATCTTTTAGCAGAATTTTATATACTTCCAGTGCTCTTTTAATGTCTGCTTGATCTTTTTCATTCCGAAACAGTTTGAATGTATCTGGTTTACATCTGTAAGTGATTTTCACATTAATATATGCTTAAATTTCTTGATACAAAGAACACATATGGTATTCATGTTTATATAATATAGTAAGGAGAGGGGCATATCCATTTCCAGGGAATACCTCTCATTGGACTTTTATTCAATTCATTTTCAAGTTGGTTTCTTTGCTTGTTTGCCATTTTATATACAAAGTTTTTAGTATAACCGTGCATTTCAGAAATCTGTGTTATTCTTTCTATTTCCTTCTTTTTGTTTTTGTTTTTGGTTGCAATGTGTGTGGGCCCTTCTAGTAAGTGCTCTAATGGTTGCTACTTTATGTATAGGTCAGTTGTATGGGTCATTAGAGTTGGCTGGGATGTATATTGGAATATAGCTTGGTTTGTGTTATATTTTAGTTCTGTACACACTACCTTTAAAGAAGGTGATGACGTTGATATCTAGAAAATGAGCTTCCTTTTCATTTGTTCCAATTCAATTATAAGATGATACAGATTGTCATTCATACAGTTTATAAATTCATTGATATTTGGTTTAGTTTTCCAGATGATGCATATATCATCAATGTATCATTTATACATTTCAATACAGGAAAGGAATTTGGGAATGATCCTGGCTTCTAAGAGATGCATCACAATTTCAGCCAGGTTGTCTGATAGCGGGCTACCCATAGGTACTTCTTTTTTTGAAGGAACATCTTCCCATTCAATTGAAAGCAGGAGGTGTAACAAAGCATATGAGATAATTCTAGTATTTGTTTACAGTCTGTACTATTTGCCATTTTTGTCATAAACCAATCCCATAAACTGCTAAAATGGGGTTCAAGTTTAATAGATGGGTACAAGCCTTAAAATCTAAAATAATGATCCAGAAGTCTTTGGATGGTGAGCAGTCCCCTATAACTTCAATTACTTGTGTTGAATTGGTAACCATAAACCGGTAGCATTCTTGTGAAACAAAGTAAAAATGTAATCCGTGTGCTAAGACATATTTTGTGTTAGACAGCACTATGTTGGCAAGCTTCACATCTTTTTTGGTCATAGGTCACTGTCTTGTTTGGTCTGCTACATCTCTGTGTGGCACAGTGTCTCCCCTCTTTCAGCTTTTCTTCATGTTATATATAACTGTATATTTCTGTGCGTCATTAGATTCATTTATTTGCTTCATTTTCTGACAGGTTATGGACACAAGATTGCTTACAAGGAAAGAATATCTAGTATAAGAAATAAGTAAACAGATTTATTATCTAACTCAGTGTGGCGGATTCTCAAATATTGAGAAGTTAACAAGGACAATTACGAACTTTGGAAAATACAGATGAGAAGTGTTCTTGTGTATAATGATCTGTGGAAATACATTGACAGTACTGAAATAAAACCAGAAAGAAGCCCAGAGTAATGGATCAAGCAAGATGCAAAGGCATTGGCACTGATAAATCTAAGCCTTAGTCTTAGGCAGTTGAACCATGTGAAAAATGCTGAAACCTCTAAAGAAGCGTGGGATGGACTTAATGCATTATTTCAGTCACAAGGCCCCATTAGAAAGGCAAAATTGTACAAACAATTACTACGAATGGAAAAAGGGCAAAATATGATGATTACACAGTACGTAAACAAGTTCACGAGTAAAGCTGATCAACTGAAGGAAGCGGGAATAGAAATATCAGAATTACTATTGATTATGCTCCTCGGATCACTACCAGATGAATATGAAAATTTTAGTATAGCCATACAGTCACGTGATGACATACCATTGCTCGAAAACCTCAAAGCAAAATTAAAAGAGGAGGAAGCAAAACAGAGGGAGTGTGTTATGAAGCTAACTTAGAATGAGAGAAGTGATACATTGTTTTCAAAGGAAAAGTCTAACCGTGTAAAGCAGTCACAATAATACAAGATTCAGAGGCCAAAGATTCAACGGAAGATGCTACAGCTGCAGTAAAACTGGACATAGTAGAAACTGTAAATCGAAAACAAAATGCATAGATGTAAAAGTTACTGGCGGTGCCCTTACTACAATCACATGCAACGTGGAATTCACAAACAAATCGAAAAAGTGGTATTTAGATAGTGGTGTGACAAGACATATGTGTAACGACCAATACAAATTCTTAACGCTAGATCAAATTGAACAGTCTAAAGTGTATACTGCCACAGAAAATTATGTGCAAGCAGTTGGTATAGGTGATGTGAATCTCAGCTTGAAAGTAAATCAACAAGCAATAAGTACTGTAAAACTACAAAATGTACCAGAATTGCGTCACAACTTTTTATCAGTAGCAAGTATCATTGACAAAAGATACATTGTATTTAAGGAGAATTATGCAATCATCAAATGTAAAGATGGTACTATGATGCTAACATCTATGAAATGTGATAACCCAGTGGTTTCCAACCTTTTTTCATTAGCGTACCCCGTGACATGTCATATCTCTAGATTGTATCCCTCATTTAAGAAATTTAGTGAGTAACCGTATTGTTAATTTTACATATTGTAACTTTAAATTAAAGAAAAAAAACCTAAAAGAAAAAATGTATAATAAAGTTGTGATTATTGCAAGGAACATTTTTTATCTAATAATTTTTTAATACTATTAGTTTGTGATACATAATATATTATTTTTTCTGCCATAATAACTAACTTTTTTCTGTATCCCTAAATAACCTATCGCGTACCCCTAGGGGTACGCGTACCACAGGTTGGAAACCGCTGTGATAACCTGTATGTTGTCAATGAGTTGGAAGACCAAACGATATTTTTGGCAGAAACTACTGACGAAAACTATTAAAGTAGCACCAAAGATATGGACACACAAACATTAATGATCTAAGAAAAATGCAAATGGAACAACTAGTCGAAGGTATTGACCTTTCAACGAAAGCAAGAGAATTAAACTGTGAAATATGCCTTAGATCCAAAATACATGTTCAACCATTTAAGAAGTTGCATCATTGAGAGAAAGAGATTTTGGGTTTAGTGCATTCCGATATATGTGGCCCGATGAAAACTGTCTCATTAGGAGGTGCAAAATACTTTGCAACATTTATTGATGACTGTGCATGATATATGGAAACTATAAACAAAGAGTTGAAAAACAAACAGGTCATCGAATCAAAAAGCTATGTATGGATAACTGTAGAAAATATTGATTGAACTAATTTAACAAATTCCTCATAGAAAAAGGAATCGTATGACAACTAAGTGTCAAATACACCCACAACAAAATGGTGTAGCAGAATGTACAGATCGGACACTTGTTGAAATGGCGAGGTGCATAATACTGCAAGCAGATCTACCTCAGTCACTATGGGTAGAAGCAATCAATACGGCCACATTTCTACGAAATAGAAGTGCTAGAAAAGTTCTTTATGGAAAAACATCGAATGAGCTATGATTTAAGCATAAACCTTATGTTGGTTTCTTTAAAATTATCAGAAGTAAAGCTATAGTACTGGACAAGACTCTAAAACGAGAAAAATTTTATGTGAAAGGTGATGAGTAAGTGTTGGTCAGATATTTGAATGAGTCAAAAGTGTATCGACTCTGGAAACCAGGTACTAAGACTGTCATCATAGCATGTGACATGAAATTTGTTGGAATAATCTACACAAGTAAAACCTTTCTGAAGAATATCTCCTCTGAGCCAGATTTTGCTAATGAAACATCAAACAACATGTGTATAAGGCTGCTAAATCGGATGACAGAGATGAACAGTGAAGACGATACAAAACTAGATGAAGAGTCCGATAATGAATCTAACATGGATGAATATCTATAAGCAGAATGATGAGAAATTCAAGAGGAGAGTCACTTGGGCCAACGAAAATGAGGTCGTTCAAAAATTCAGAGAATGCAGACGACCAAAGAAAAGTTTATCAAGTTGTCAAAGGCAAAATTCCAGACTGCAAACATGTATCTGAAGCATTAAATCGAGATGATAGATTCGTGAAAATGTTAAAATTAAATTGAAATAATTTATATTTGTTACTTATATAGCACACAGCAATAGAGGGAGTGTGAAATAAAGTAAAAATGTAATCCCTGTGTGCTAAGACATATTTTGTACTGTATTAGATGGCACTATGTTGGTGAACTTCACATTTTTTGGTCATAGCTCACTGTCTTGTTTGGTCGGCTATGTCTGTGTGTGGCACAATGCTCCCCTCTTTCAGCTTTTCTTTGTGTTACCTATAACTGTATATTTCTGTGCATTGTTAGATTCATTTATTTGCTTCATTTTCTGACACTTTTAAATGCATAACTAGGAGCTCATGGATCCTATCTCAATTCTTCTGGTAGGTGAATTAGTTTTATCTAGGATAGATCTCAATTCCATTTCTTGCTTTTGTGTTTTTGCATAGGCAAAGAGTCTGGGGATCGTTGATGAGGCTATTGTTGTGTTGTCTAGCTTCAGTACGCTTGCTATTTGGCTGTGCACGAATCTATAGACTCTTGACCAGACCCGATCAATGAAGTCTTTTTCTACCTCCTCACATTCCATATCTTGTATATATTTCTTTACAATGGTGATATAGGAATCTCTCTTCATCAATAGTATGTGGGGGACCCAAAAAATTGGATTTTTTTGTATAAAAACTTTGTTTGTTAACTTTTTTACAAAATTTCTTCAGTCACCTTGAAAGTACTTTCCATTAGATGTGATTCACTTGTCGAGTCTTTTTCCCCACTGTTTGAAGCATCTCTGGAACTCTTCAACCTTGATATCATCCAGTGACCTTAGTGAAGCTGTTTTTACCACCTCCACATCATCAAAATGCTTCCCTTTTAGATTTTTCTTCATTCTTGGAAACAGAAAAAAGTCGCATGGGCTAGGTCTGGTGAATACAAAGGGTGGAAACAACAGGCCATCCCCAAGAGGCCAAATAGTGGGTCACTTGTAAGGTGTGTGTGCGGGGGCGTTGTCGTGATGAAGGAACCAGTCATTTGATCATCAAAGTTCCGAGCATTTCCTTGCACATCCTCTCACAGCCATCTTAACACTTTTTTGGCAGATTTTTTCAATGTTTTCATCGTTTTGAGATGTTGATGCCCAGAACTTAGCAGGTGGAACAAAATAACAGTAAGAGAAACACAATGCTACGCTCAAACGTAAACCTACAAACTGATGCCATTTGCACAGCTGTTTCGTAAAGGTCTCTACTAACCCTATGTAACGGGAGAACTCTCCACTACGTCTATGAATGGCAGCGCATTCTCAGTTCGGTTTTTTTTTTTTGGGTCCCCCTTGTATATATAGCTTTATTCTTGTCTGCTGTTGGAAGGATGATGCTATTTTCTCATAGCCATTTTTTGCTCTTATTTAAAGGTTTCCCTTGGTGTTTCTTTAGGTTAATTTTTTTCATTTGGAAGTATGCCTTCAATCTGAAATGTTCCTTCTGGGTTTTATTTAGGCTGTATATGAATATTTCAATCTCTGGCATTATTATTTCTGGTGTTACATGTTCCAGGTACAAACTTTGGTCCTTTTCTAAGTACATTATTAACATATTCCAGAGGGTCACTTCCATCTCAACAAATTATTGGGACCTGCATACTATCTTCACTTTTTGGTTTTTGGAACTTGAAAATTCAACTCAGTTTTTTGTAATATTTTGATTTTAGTTTCTCAGCTAGTCTCTCCTGTATATTTATAACCATATTGCTAGCTTCTATTAAGCTATTATCATCTTTTACAAAGAGGTGATATTTGAATTTAATTAGATTATTAAGTCTCAAGTACCATATTCTACATGTTCTAATTGCTTTCTGTAGGCAAATAAATGTTAAATCTTAGGCAATAATGCATTCACATCCTAGGGGTAATTTGATATGAAAGATAGGCATTGGATAGACCCAGTATCATCTACATTCTACCAGAAAGTCAAGTTAAGCTTTAACTGTCATGCAAAGCTCAGTAAGGTTTGTAAGTTTGATTTATAATTAATACTTTGTTGTTAGAAGATTACTTTATATGGGAACTGCATGTCATATGGCATATGTCCACATGATAGTCAAATTCTTGCCATACACAGGCTGCGTGTTCATATCTATGGATTGGATGGCAGTAGCAATTTGTTATAATAACTTTGGCAGATTTTGTAGCATAGGTGGCATATAGACACATCCTTCACATACCCCATAGAAAAAAAATCAGATAAAGTAAGATCAGGTGACTTGGGTGTCCAATTGCAAAATATTTGGTTATTGGAGTAGCTGAGCCAATCCAGCAGTGAGGCAGATGTTTATTCAAGAAAAGTCAGACTTCATTTTGATAATGGAGAGTGAACCATCTTGTTGAAACAGGAAATCATTGGAGTCAGCTTCTAATTGTTGGATTAAAAACTGCTGTAGCATGTCAAGATAAGTTATCCTAGTTACAATGCATTCAGAAAAGAAAAATGGGCCTTAGATTCTCTTGTGATATGACACAAAAGACATTGACCTTCAATTAATCCTGGACATGCTCATTGGTGTCACAAGAGTTCTCTGTACTCCATATTTGCACATTATGGCAATTGACCTTCCCATTTAAATAGAATGTAGCTTCATCAGAGAAAACTAGATGGCCAACATAATATTCATCCTCCTCCATTTGCATTTCCACACACAGCTTATGATGTATGTTTTTATCATTTGGCGAAAGGCTTGTATCAACTGAAATTTTTATGGTTTCATGGACAGCCGTTTACATAAATTTTCCACAGTTGTCTGCGGCAGCTGCAGCTTATGACTGGCTCAGTGCATAGACTTCTTGTGAAGGCTTCTCTGATTCTGTCAACATTCATATCTGATACATGTGGTCATCCTTTCTTTTAATCACAGAACCAGTCTCTTCAAACTGATGATCATGGTAGATGTTGGTGTTGGTGGATCTTTATTGAAATATGTGTGGAAATGCCATTATACTACTGTAATGGAATTTGTCTTTGTTAGCTCCAACACAGCATATGCCTACTTCTGGATGCTTGCCATTTTGCAATTGCAATGTTTCCTTAGTGTGACAAGAATGCATGAGCATGCACAACTGATACGAATGTAAACTTATCCTATCCATTGATGGCTTGTGTGTTTTTCTATAATAATTAGTTTCTTTGTATTAATTATACAAAGTTGTTCCACTCATTTAGAATCATCTTGTATTTTAAAATTATTTTATTTTATGATAATTGCAAAATAAATATTAAATATTGATTCTAATAATTTCAGAGTTTTTTCTTAATCTTATTCCTATACTAAATATTCAGAGATTATGAAATTAAAAGTTCTTGTCTCCCAATGACACACTTATTAATTTCTGATCCTCAACCATTGTAAAGTTGGCCACTACTGTTCTTCTGCTTCCATGATAGATTGCATCTTTTAAATTAAACAAAACTTAAAAAAGTAGTAGTTAGCTATATTAAGTTTTTGTATGCTGTTATAAAAACTTATTTAATATATATGACTACAACATTTTTTGTATGCTATTACAATATTATTTAATTCAGTATTAATTTCAAATTATTTTAATATAGTAATGTTGAAGAGGAAGTTTGTTCATCATCTAGTTCTTCAGATGATTCAAATATTTATGATGATTATGATATTAACGATTTAAAATCTGATGATGATACTGATAATGAAAATGCTCCAAGAAAGAAGATACCATCTTGGGCTCAAGGTAATTATTTATCTTTTATAATTAATAAATAAGTAAATGTTCTCTTTATATTCTGAGTTTAAATAAAACTGGATTCAAACATATACAAGTTACATGTGATGATTTCTAAAGTTTAATTTTTATATTGCATTAAGTAATTTTAAGAAACATTTTCTTTTAATGGTAAATAATGATATTTGATAAAATTTGCAGACTTGAATGAAAATATAAGGTCTCATCCACAGTGCTTAGACTCAAGTTATTCTTATAGCAACATGAGCATGGTAAACATATATGGTACAGTAGAACCTCGAAAACTCTGCTCTCGATAACCCGGCACTCCGGATAACTCGGCCACACCCTGGCAGGGCAAAAAAATCCATAGTTAATTAATTTTCATTATAGATAGCTTTATAAAAGTATAAAAGCTCTCATAAAGTATTTTTCTGAGGTCTATCTTATCAGGTACACGTATCAATACTGTACACAGTGTATTCATTAATTTTCATTTTCATGTAGTAAAGGCTCTATGCCTTCATAAAGGATTTACTTTTCCTTTGTTTAAGGGTATTTGGGCAGTTTATTCTCTGTTGTATTCTCAAGTAAACAATACATACAAGTACAGTACAGTATTTTCTGAGGAAACACTCGTACTTATTTTTTTTAACCCCATTCCCGATAACCCAGCATTTTCACAAACTCGGCCACCCTTCGGTCCACATTAGGCTGAGTTTTCGAGGTTCTACTGTACAAACTTTACTAGAGAATCATCTCAACATGTTCATGTTGCAGCAGCACAAATAATTCAAGCCCTAAGCATCTGTTTGAACAAAATACAAATGCTTAAAATAGACAACAGATATAAGTAGTGTGCAATAAAATTCTCTAAAATTACACTTTAATATACTGAATTATACATTCCTCAAAAGTGAAATTATAATACCACAAAGGAATGCACATAGCCACATGCACATTACAGAACTAGTAGAGGTGAGAGATATGCAAATGATTAAGTTTTCATATGCATTGGATCATGTGGTATTCAGTTTTGGGCTATAAAGACGAGCAGCCAGCTCTTGCCATAAATGCTATCAGAGAAAGTTTATGGCAGCTGAACTTTTGAAGAAGCATAGTAAATGCCTTGGAGACAAAAGCAAGCTATACTACTTATTACTGGATGGGGAATGAGACTGTATCCTGGAGCTGTGCAACCTGTTTGTTGATTCGCACAGTTGTCACGTGTGTTGGGCACAATGTAAATATTATCCAGCAATGTGTGACAGGATGGACATGGGAATATCTGTGAACATTCTGAAGAAGGAGTGGATGCACTGGTGCACAACAGAGTGAACATAGACCAGCAGATTTGCTAAATAGCCCATCAGGACCTGTTCACCATAGCACATGTCATCTGAAGCCACCTGTCACCATCAACAAATGCATCTGTATCCATTCAAACCATTTACAACAGGTTGCATGAAGTTAGGCTGAGAAGAATGACACCTCCATGACTAGTTGCCATGGGAGTGTCATTAACTACTCAACACAAGGCTGCACACCTGGCTTGGTGTCATCATCATTCCACTTCTGTCTGTGGAGGAATGACAGCCATGGATGGGTATGGCAGTATCCTGGAAAAGCTATGTGCCAGCCCTTTTTGTCAAGTGTCACACTGGCCCCATACGTATCATGTTCGATCAGCAGACACCCCTGGTGCACATTTCTAGTCCTCTGACAGCAGACCAGTACATGTGGGGGCCTATGGTTCAGCCATTGGTGCAGGCTGCATCCAACACTGTGTTCCAGCAAGACAATGCTTAATCACATGTTGCATGGCAAACTCTCACCAGAACAGAATTTACATCCTTTCCTGGGTGGCAGCCTTACTGGATCTCTCTCCCATCAAACACCTGTGGAACCTTGTCTGATGTGACATGCACTAAGGATTACCACCACATACTGTAGAAAATGTGCACATTACAGTGAATGCATCTTGGCAAGGGATATCTCAGGCAACCATTAATCACCTCATTGATAGTATATCTTGCCATATAGCTGCCCTTGAGGGCCACATTCATTACTGAATAAACAAGTATCTGTTGCATATCTCTCTCACTCTATTAATCCTGCAATGTGTATATGGCTATATGCATTCCTTCATGGTGTTGCTACTTCACTTTTGAGAAGTGTAGTATAAAGTAACTTTTCCAAATCTAAATTTTACAGTGTTATCATTAATTGTTAGTCAGAAGAAACCATTACGATTTCATCTATATATATAAAAACGAATGTGTCTGTTTGTTTGTCTGTCTGTCTGTATGTCCTTCATGCATTACCACACAGTTTATCCGATTGCCATGAAACTTTGGGAAGTTGTTTAATATACTCCCGCGAAGGTTTCTGGCATAGTACATTTATCCTACGATAGATGGCATGAGTGTATACAAGCATTTCATTGTGAGTTCGATCCATTTCAAATTGTGAAGACCATTTTTCCCCTCCAAAAAATATCTCTATATATGCATTTGTGAACTGTTATTTACGATATTTGTAATAATTTTTGTTTAATCACTTTATTTCAACTATTTTTTGCTAATTATGTGTTTGCTCGAACTTTGTTAAAACCTTAACTGTACCCCGAACAACAACCGAAGTTGTAGGAGGAAATTCGCCTATTTTACCGATCTAGGGATCCTCCCTTTTCCAAATTTTAATATCAACTCAAAATAATTTAAAAAGACAAATTACAATAAAATGGTTTATTATCCAACTATCAGAAATTTTACAACATGCCAAGGAAGAGAGGAAGGAGCAATTAAATAATTAAAATTGTAAAGGATTTAAAAATATATATAAAAAATGGGGAATATCGCACTTCTGACAATCACTGCAAGTGTGTGGGCTAGATTTGGAGAATCTGTGCTTCTCGCATTGGAAAACCTTTTGATTTATTCGTGTACGCACCAGACGAAAAAACAAAAAATATTGTGTATCCACAAGCACTCCAATAAATAAATAGAATTGAAACGACACTTTGAAATGTTTTCCCGATGAAAATGAATAATAATAATAAGTTTCAATAAAAATGATAAAATGTAAATTGAATTTTATCATAACGAGTTTGCTTGAATTTCGTTTCTTCTGAGATCGCAGCAATGCACAACGGGTAAGCTAGTTAATTAATATTACTATTAAGCTGTATTTTTAGCTCAATTCCTACTGATATTCAAGCAGTCAGTTTTAGATATAAAATTCAAATTCTAAAAATAATTTTTTCTTTCCTTTTTTATGCAATTATCAGTCTAAATGGATGGTACAAAATTATGTTTAGATATTGTTAGCTAGATTTAACTTGCATAAGAAGATGTAGAAATTCAGTCATAACAGAATAATAATTATTAGTCACTTATGTAATTATTACAGATAAATTGCTGACAAGTGAAACAAATAAAAATAAAAAAGCTGAATAATAGATATTATCAATTTAAAGAAATTTCATTTTAATTACTATTAATCTAGTTTTATTTTAATTAGAATAATCATAATTAGATCATATATCATAATAAATTATAATTTTATTTAAATATAATACGGTAAGACCCACTTAATGCTGCCTCGTGTAATGCTGATTTGATCTAACACTGTCTGCTTGAAGCCTAAAAAAAGCTCAAAATTTACACTGATTTAGATTATTGTTTTCATTTCATTTGATTCATATATAATATGATTATTTACAAAGACGAATCAATCAGCAAAAGATGGCAAAAAGGTATACTTTCTTTAAATCTATGTTTGTTTGGTGCAATTTTGGAAAAAATATAACATTATGGATGCCATAAAAAATATTGACTTCACTTAACAAGAATTAACTGATAAATGTGTGAACAGTGTGTGGAAGAAGTTATGGCTGAAGGTATCCAAGAATTCTCAATGAGAAGAGTCCATCACTGTATCGTTAGGTTGACCAAGTTGTCAACCTAATCAATACAGCAGGACTAGGAGATGGATATTGAGGAGTTACTGCAGATTTCTGGTGAGAGACCTACCAATGATCACCTTCAAGAACTGGCAGAACAAGGAAATCATGTAGAACTGGAAAATAGAGATTCTGAAAACGAAGAACCCAAAAAATTTCTCTACAGATTTTTTTTAGTAAAAGTTTGGTAACTATAACCAAAATCGTTGATCAAATTGTAGCAAATGATCCAGATTTTGAAAGGAGTGCAAAAGCAAAATGAGGAGTTTTGGATGTGATCTTCTGCTACCAACATTTGCTTAAGAAAAGACAAAAGCGACAAATGAAACTTCATGACTTTATTGCATAAAAACATGAATTTCAGAAAATTCAGGACCTTTGTCACAAAAAATGAACTTTACATTTCTGTGTGTATATATTTGTATTATTTAACATATATTATTATGCAAGTTAATATAAAAATAACTTAAAATTAAAGTAAAATCTGTTTATTTTTGGTCACATGTTCCCCTATCCCTATTTACTCTATGTTAAAATGACCTCGTTTAACACTGTTTCGTTTAGTGCTTTGTCATCTAGGAATGCATCCCGTGTTAAGCAGGGTCTTACTGTAATTTAAATCTTTGCAGAATGAGAATATTATTGCTTTGCATTAACAACAAATGATAATTTAAGAAAAATTTATGTCATTTGATGACCATTTTCATTTCAGGTCTCCAGCTTCGTGCTGCATTGCTACAACAGTATCATAATCCACCTGACATTTATGCTATATTTGGCAAAATTGAATTTCCTGATCTAACAGAAATATTTCCAACACAAAAAAGGCCTTTCCAGAAAAGAACAAGTTCTGCAGAATGGTTCTACTACTAGTCATTTTTCCAAAATTTTGATTTAAAATTTTATTGTTAATTCCAAATATTTATTATATATATCTTTTTTTTATTGTATATATCTTTTATTTATAACAGTTGTATAGTTTGTACTAAGACACTAAAAATATATTTTGTAATTGAGATTACATACTGTGTTGAATAAGTGATGAGATTCAAACATGATATATCAGCATTATTAACTGTATAATAATTTTTTTTTGTTTGTAAGATAGTATATAATAGAAATTTATTAAACACATGAATAGATTTATATAATAAACTTTTAGTTTAAAATAATGGATAGGTGAATCTGAATCATTCTAGAAAATTATTTAACTTTTAAATTAGTGTGTTGAAGAGATATATAAAATATTGTTTAATGATTATACTTGATGATAATTTATGTGAATTTATTTTACCAGTAATTTGAAATTGACCTACTCACCAACATGTCTCACATTGAATTGACCTGAACAAAAAACATTTGTTTTTAAATAAATATTGAGATTCATTTTTTCTACAGCAAACTTCCTTCCCTTCTCAGTAAATTATGTAGTCCAAAGATATTTAGTTGTATAGTCTCAAGTAATAACACAAATTTGTAAGGATATTAAGAGATACAACCCATTTCCTCACTAAATAGGTTTGTACCATACATGCTTTGTTCTCTACATATTTGTATTGCTGTTCACAAAACTCAAGACTAAGCAGCCAGGAAGGTAATCAATAAGGGAAGGTTGCATTAAAGATACATGAAGCACTAACATATTAAGTATCTAAAACTAGCCTCAATTATGTCTATTATGGACATGCCTGATTTACAATGGATGAATAATAAAGAATGATACCCTGATTTGCAATATCTATGATAGATTGTAGGATCTGGATTGGGTTTGAATCCCATTCCTCATTTTAAGGCTGGCACTAAGATTGAGCACTACAGTTAAGAGATGGGAAATTATTCTCCAGCTTAAACTACCATAAAAATTATTATAATCAGAATTGGAGCTTTTAAAGGTCTATTTTATTTTCTTTTTTTCTTTAGTAATGACATTTGTTTAAAAAAATTAGATAATTTGAATAAATAATATATTTATAATAATAATTTTATTTCATTAAACAAATACTTTAAATTAGTTGTTTTCAATCTTTGAGCTGATGGTCACAATTTTTGGTGGCATACTGATGAGCCAATTTACATCACAGATGTCCTTATATTAAGCATAGCAATGCCAAAGTAATGCAATCTTTTATATAATATTTAAAAGTAGACAATAACTTGCAATTTTTGAAATTTTGTAGCACATCAATGAGAAGTTAATAACACATCGTGTTGCAGCGCACTGGTTGAGTACCACTGAGCACATTTTTTATGCTTTTAAATGAATTTAAAAGTATAAAACATGAAATTTTTATGTTTTACTATAAAACTTATGTTTAGAGGAATTAAAGGAATTATTAATTGAGGGGTTTGGTGGGAAAATGGTATATCCCATATTAGGAAGTTTTTAAGAAAAAGCGGATTTATGTTTCAATTCACCAGCAGTTTAATATGCAATGTTTTGTTAATGTATGTGTACAACTCAGGGCATAACTGAACCAAGAAAGTTTATCTTCTAAGAAACATTTTTAGTAATGACTCATTTCTTGTAGTTTTGTAGAATATATGGTTTTCCACTAAGCCTCTCAATTATGAGAATGTTTTTTAAAATTTAGGGAGAATAGGACTTGTTGAAATATAGATAAATTAAACAACAAAATTAATGAAATTTTAAAGGTAAAGGTCAATGACTCATAAAGAAACACTTTTCAAGGCTGAAATTTTATCTGTTTCTATCATAAATATCTAATTTTAACTGGAAAAAGTGAGAATAAATTTTGAAATTATTGTCTGAAGAACAGAGATATAAAACTTAAATTATATGATTTAATAGATAAATACCATTGTATATACCAATGATTAATTGTGATAAATTAAATAGGTCATTGATATTTAATGTTTTAAGATTTTATAATTTTTTTAAACAGTTCTTAATGAAAGTAGTTGAAACAGGTTCATCCAAATATCCAGCATCAAGAAATTGTGTAATAATGAAATAAAAAGATAACAATTAAGAGTAAATTTCTAAAATATACAGAATAGAAATTTAGTCACAAATGCAATTTTTTAAACTTCTAATATAAAAAAGATTACATATATTTTAATTTTTTATTAGAGTAAATTAATAAATTTTGTTCAATAGATGTAGAAAGGAAAAAGTTTATATATGAGTTACTCATTTGCCAAATTGATTAACTCCACAAAACAAAATGTAGAGAAATTGTTAATATATACTACTTTTTAAAATTTCTTTAAACTTTAAATTTAAACAAACATTGTAGAATGTATTTTTTTATATGTTGTTAAATTAAAGCTATATTTAATGTAACAAGATATGAAACAATGCTATGTGAAAAATGTAAAAATAATAACAATTGTTTCAATGATATACTAATGGAGTTAATCCCATCTGGCTTGTGAATAGCTCATGTAAAGTTTGTTGATATTTTAAAAATGAAATTAAGTTTAGAATTGATAACTAACCTAAGTGAATAATTATTATTCATAGTACATTTTCATTATTTTAAATGGAAAGAAAAATAATTGTCTTCTGAATAAATGAATAAAGATTTTGAATAAACTATATACATATACAGGGAGTTCTTCACTCTACCACAAATTTTTGTTACAAATTTAGAGTAATTCTTTCCTAAAAAAAAATATGTGTAGAACTGTATATATACTTAGTTATAAAATATTAGTACATTACAATATTTTAATTGATATAAATATTATAGAAACTAGTTTGAAACACTTATATATAAAATAGCTCAAAAGTCAGTTAAATTAAATATATTTTTTAAGATTATTTTAACATCCGTTTACTCTTTTGGACTACTTCATTTCTGTTTTTAAAGCTTGTAAATTAATCAATTTAATAAATAAATCAATTTAAAATAATGATTAAAAATTATTGTCTTATAAATTCAAAAGTAAAAACCGATAGGACAATCTATCGTTCTATCTTAAAAATTAGATACATATTTTTTTTAAATGATTCAAAACCTTGATATAGGATTTTTTGACCCAAGCTCACACACAAAGGGCCTCAATTTTTTATGGAAGAAACGTCATATAAATTAAGTTTATTTTGATAAAAGATTTTTCCGTCACTTGATGATTTGTCTGTATATTTTAATGATTTTCGGAGAAGAGTAGTGCCCGCCTCGTTCTCAAGCCCTGTATATCTTAAGTGCTATTGTGTACTTGCTGGAATTAAGTGTATATTTTTATTAAAATGAGTACAAGGAATAGGTCTGTTTTTATTTGGTGGGGTGAAGACCAGCTATCTCGGAAAACATTAAAGATATTTATACAATTTCCTTGTTTTAAATAGTTATTTTTATTAAGATATAATTCAATTGCTTTTTATTCCTGGAGTGAATGTATCTCTAGGGGTGCAACAGCGAATTTTAAAATTCAAGAGTGGTGGTGGCAAAGATCAAATAGCCTATAACTGATTTAAGATCTGTTCGATGTGATTTTTGTCAATTTTACAACAATAAATTCTAAAGAATGACTTAGTGCACAACTTTTTACGCAAACTCTGGCTGAATGGAACTGTAGTTAATGTGTTTTCTAATGATGGATTTATAAGTATGAAAATAGAAAAATCATGAACTAACAGAAAATCGTTATTTTTAATTTGATAATGTAGAAAAAGTTACAATCAATCGCCAAAATATATGAAGCTATCATTATATTGTCATGAAAAAATTCAATAGATCTATTCACTTAACTACAGAATTTTTTTTTTTGTTGTACTAAATGCATCGATTGTGCCGTCCCGCTTCGTTATTTGGATAGAAAATTTAAGATTTAGTTTAGTAGACCGCATTTCGAGTGATGAAATTTTAGCCCTGTTAAGTATATAGATTCCGTGGTTAGGCTACGAAGATAAAAATAGAAACGGAGTTTAGACAAATTTTTGCGTGCAATAAAAGCATAAACTTTTTTAAATTTTATTTTACTTGTATAAGTCACGCTACTTGGACACTAAATTTATAATTACAGAATAAGGGAAGTCGATAAATTACAGAAATATTTTGCTTTTATAACTTAAAATTTGAAATGAAGCAATACAAAAGTAATATAAAGTTCGTTAACACAAACTTTATATTTCTTTGACGTTGAAATGTAAAATAATAATCTATTAAATTAAATTGGTGGTGATTTTGATACAGGTTATATATATAAACCGGTTCCTGGTGCAGGAATTTGGCCACCACCACTCCATTGCATATGCCGATGATGCCTTTGTGTTAGTGGGCGGAGGTTCAAGAGCTGATCTAGAGCAAAAGAGCACGAATATTCTCACTAATATTATCTTATGGGGCAAACAATATAAGCTTTATTTTAACCCGAAGAAAATGGAAGGTATCGTTTTTAGTAAGACTGATAAGCCACATCTTTATAGGAGACTCCCAACTATTAAAATGGCCAATAACAGTATCAAAATTTCCAAAACTATTAAATTATTGGGGTCATCTTGGATCACAAGTTATCCTGATCCCCACACATCAGCTATGTAACAAAGCATACTGACCCTTATTTTCCAGTCTTTCGGCAAGATTGCAAAAAATAACTGGGGACTATCATCAAGTCCATGGGCATGATATATGATATGATCTTTATGCCGATATTAACATATAATTGAGACAATGCCATCCATCTCTCGCACAAGCGTAAAAATTACTAGCAGCCCACTGTTGTATATTATCAAGGCGTACAATACAATACCAGTCTTACTAGTGTCTACAAATAATGGCTCGAAGACCACCAGTGGATCTCCACATCAGTTTGTGAGCGAAAAAATGGCGGATGAAGCAAAATTGAAATGCTGCTGTTAATAACAAGGACATCAATTTAATGAAATTGAATAGCATNATATACACGATTTAAGAATAAAAATTCCTGTTTTTCATGGACCATTTAAAACTTCTGTATATTCAAAAGTAGAAAGGCCTACACCTGAGAGAGTTAGTGTCTACAAATAATGGCTCGAAGACCACCAGTGGATCTCCACATCAGTTTGTGAGCGAAAAAATGGCGGATGAAGCAAAATCGAAATGCTGCTGTTAATAACAAGGACATCAATTTAATGAAATTGAATAGCATATCGCCTGTGATTACACGGTGAACCCCGGGATACAAGGTTTACTTTTCCGCCATTCCGCCACACCTCCCGAGTCAGTCATCAATATTTACATTGATGGCTCTAAGGTGGGTGGAGGAGTGGACTGCAGCTTCATCACCTATGTAAATAGTGAAGAGATACACACTGAACAGTACAAAGCTGGGTCATGACTGTAGCGTTCTTCAGTTTGAAATTTTAGCCATAACGGAAGCTATCAAATGGAGCTCTGAGAACTACAGACACGATAATATACATATAATTGCCGATAGCATTACTGCCATTTACGTTAGTAAGAAAAGTAATACTGTAAGGTCTCGTTTTATGCGGTGGATACGTTCTACAGAAAAGCGCATATAAAAAATTCGCATAAAAAAGACTTTACTTGCCTTGAAAAAGTAGGGATACATTCCGTAATTTTCTAAAATCGCATAAAACCAAAACAACGAGTTAAAATTAACTTAAAACCGCATAAAAAAGTTTGCAGAAATTAAAAGAAATAGGCTGCTTATTACTGCAACTTGAAATCAGCAAAATTTAAACTCGCTACTTATTATAAAAATGAACAAAACACCGCTAAAATAAAATTTAATTTCAAAACAATTACAGTTTATACCTTTCAATGCGAAACTCAGAATGATGTAATAGCGACTTGTCGATGGTAAGTATCATGTACAAGGGGAATCCCCGAATTGCAAAAGCTCACTCTAAAAACAAATCACTGACATCTGGATGTGAAGAGTTAATTAAAACCCCTTTAGTTCCTCGCCCGAGTTAACTCGGGCAGGTTACATAGCGTTACATAAAACACGGTCCTTAAGGCCATTTTTGAAATTTTTTTTTGAATTTTTGGAATGTTTTTTAAGTCTCCAAATTTTTTAAAAATATTTAAAAATATACGGCCAGCTAGTGTTCACCCTACTTTAAACCCTTGTCCTCCCGCGACGTCTATGAGAATGCCCCGGGAAATCCAACTCCAGCTGTGTTCAAGGTCATCCAGATGTGTAAACAATGACTCATCGGTGTTAAATTTCACAGAAGGGCGAGACAAAGGAAGTTAAACTTTGAAGCTTTTTCTTCAAAATTAACGCATTTCTTTCGTTTTTTTCAGTTTTAAGTATTTTTTATGTTTAATTACATTTACATCAAAAATTGCTAGGAACTAAAGCGATGAAGGTAGATCTAGCTGTCCTTTACATCCATAAACGTTATATGTCAGTGGAACAAATGGAGTGAGCTTTGAGTGTTCCACGATTTTTGGAGACTGTCTATACGCGGGCTTAAACAAGCCTATATGTATGTTTGTCCAAGAAATTTTTGGATGAAATACAAACCGCACAACTTCAAAATCGCATAAAAATAATCCGCATAAAAAGAGACCTTACAGTATTCATCCCCTGGTTAACAATATAAATTGGATACACCAGCACAGTACTAACAACTATCTTTCTTGGACTACAGTCCATTAGGGCAACATTGGCAACGAACGTGCAGATGCAACTTTTAAAAACTATAGAGGACCAACAAGCAGGCAAAACTCTAAGAGAAAACATATGTATACAAGCACAATATTAATTTAAGAATTCGTGCATAAACCATAAGGATGCCGCTTGCTTATCAGAAGCTGGAAAGTATCTTCTAAATAGTGGATGATGATACCAAAGGCTAAAGCAAATATTTCGTTTTATTTACTTATTTATTTTACTCTGTATAGTTTCATTATTGTTGTACACGTTTACTTGTGTCCACAATTTATAATGTTTTCGCTTGATTTCTTCTCTTTCAATTACATATTTTAAACAATTCTTGTTTGGAACATTATATTTAAACTTTAAAGAATTCTATTTAAAAGTGTTCGATCCTGATGATGGATTCAAAGATAGCCGAAAACGTTAAATAAATAAAAAAATAGTTGCTGAAATAGGGTATTTCTGTATGTATTTTACAATAATCCAGTTCAAGATTAATATATGAGATTGAAGATTTTAAAAGATTTTAAAAATATTTAAAAAAAAAACATACAAATATACATATTATAGACCCATAACAGTTGTTTGATTCTCATTGCACACTTAAATGAATAGGATACACCGACACGAATTATGACAATCGATAATTTCAAAAATCTATCGTGACAAAATTCTCAAAACCGCAAATTTATCACTGTCAAAATTTAAAATATATATATTCTTCATCCATCATGGAATATTGGATTTCGAGCTAAAGCTATCATTTTCTAGATAAAACTTTTATAATCGTGAACCGAGGGTGGCAAATGCTATCGGCGTCAAACGTTGGAATAACCATGGTAACACCAGGACAACACCGGAAAAAAAATCACTTGATAGAATAATTGATGTCGACTTTATACACGGATGTAACACACGTTACTATCCCCTATATGTTGAATATTCAAGTTAATATATATTATATTTTATCGTGTAGTGTATGAGGGTTATTTTAAGATTGCGAACTGTTGCGTTTTTATTGAAATATTTGATATATCGATTTATGTAACGGGAAAGTGTGTGGAATTATACGTGTCACACACGCTTTGAAATTTGAAATAAAATACTGGGTGGCCCAAAAGTCAGTTAACTATTGTAAGACTAAATTGTTATCGTATTGGAAAAAATTTTGATTTTAAACTTTATAAAAAAGTGTCCAAAACGAGATTCTTCTTGTTCTGTAAACGTACTGTACGTAATTTACAATGCTCTGATATAATTTCAGTACTCTTAAACAACACGGTTAACTGACTTTTAAGCCAACTCGTGTGTCATAAGTGGGATAGGATCGGGACTAATCAGACATAAATTCTTTTTAATGGCTTTCGTATCATGTTTGTGCATAAAATACTAAATTTTGGAGGCCCCCTGCGTAATTGGAGCCCGAATCAAATTGTCCTCTATGGAATGGCAAACGTTATATACGAATGATAACTTATAACGATGATAAACTCCTATGTTATCAGTTTCTAAAGGATTTTTTTTTGTACAAAGGTAATTTGACGAGTACTAAATATAATCTGACTGGTGATTTTATTTTCAGTATTTGTAGAAGTGATTTGATTCAGTATCAAGAATTTTGTATAATCCATAAACTGTATAAAACAAAATTCAAATAATTAAATAATTAATTAATTCTTCTACTCCTTTAAATATTAGTTTATTAATATTATCTATTGTGACTATAAACTATTAATAGGAGTTAATATACTGATTTTCCGATGAAATTAGAGAGATTGAATCAGATTATTCAATTGATTTTCTTTATCGAAACTTCTTCAAGTCGTCAAACTGTGACGTAGAAGAGCTCCTTGCATCACAATATTGAAATCTTTTAAAGAACAAGATAATTTTCCTGTCCTGTTTTTAAATGTTTTTCTGTTTTAATTCAAATATAATGACAAAAATCGACCTCTTTGAATGTATGTGAATATTTTAATGCGGTATTCAAGACTAAAAAGATTTTTTTTATGTTAAAAAAAAAAGCATTATTCTCTCTCATTTGTATCTATTAATTTCCAAAATCGGAAATGAAAATAANTTTAACTTATTTATTATAATATATCTTTACCAATTATTCTGATTTTAATTAATTGTTGCAATTTCATGACAGAACTCCTTCCCTGTGGAGAAGTTCGAATTTGCAGACCAGATCTGCTGTACATAGTTCATTGTATATATCATCATTTTCATTTGTACATATTCATCGTCATCGTTTTCATTCGTTTTTTTATGTAATTTCTTTCGTGATTATTTCAAAATTTCTAAAATTCTGCATTTCGGCAATCATCATTTAAAAAATCCAACTTATGACACTTCTAACACCGATTGTGACTTATATCTACTGGACTGACATTATGATACCGGACATATCAAATGTATTTTTCACAAATTTGACACACATCCTGGATCAAAACGTGCCACTTATGAATTGACTAACGTATAATGACAACGATTATGGAATACCAATTGCGACTAACGAATAAAGACGCACTGATTGTGGACAACCTCGAGTAATAGATAACGACATCCCCGATATAAGACATACTAATTGCGACCAACTTATAAAGGCGCACCGATTGTAGACTGACTCTAATAAATGGCATCTCGATTTATGACAAACTAACTGTATGCAATGTCAAGATCACTGATTAATTATAAACTCTATCAATAAATTTATTTTTTATTGTTTCGGTTATGAAAGTAATTGACTGTATAATAAACAAAAGTAAAATAAAATAAAGATAGAATTTTTATAATATTTACATTGTCTCTTCATTGATTAAAAGCTATTTTATTTGACAATATTATTCAATTAATTTACACAACGCTTACAATGTGAAGAGGTGAATTGATTTATAAATTAAATCGTACAAACACGTAATTGTTAGTAAAAATATATTTCCATTCTTAATTACGTTTTTAGAAGCTATAGAAGTTTTTAAAAGATTCCATTTAGAGATGGCTGGTGGATCCAGAAAATAATGGTGCCACGTTAAGACAAAAATTATTAATTTAATACGAGTTGCTCATCTTTCCCGGCAAGTTTTAAAATTTTTGTGGAGCCATCTGTTATCATATTTTATTTAAAAACTTCTTATATTTTTTAACTATTATAAAATGGCAATAAGCTTAATTTTGAGGGTAGGGACGAGTTTTATGAATAATTGTAAATGCTAATAACGAGTAAAATCGTCATTAAGTCTGACCCTACTGGATCCACACTATCTCCATTATCTACTCACCCTCGACCGTTAACCACCAAAATTTAATAGCATCAATCTCCTAATGAACAAACCTCTCTGCAAAATTTCAGAAATCTTCGACAAAAAGCACAGGTATTATTAAGCTTCGAACAGGGTGAACAAAATAGTGCCACGCACGCACACATCCATACATACATAAATTACCTCCGAATTCTTTTGCATTTCTCGGCGTTTCAAGCTGTCCTAAGTCCAAAAATTAAACATCTTGGAATGGCCATTTTTTTGCCAGATCTCCTTACTTTCCCTCTTATAACATCCAGGAAAATAATAAAATATATGAATAAAACCAATATAATAAGTTCACCAGTTAACCAATAAAAAATTTAATTTAATATAACTTTCGTATCAACTTTTTACATAAACGACTTAATTTGGGAACCTCCTGTGTCCGGGGTCAAGGCCGAATGGTTATCGTGCTATCCCCCTCTATCTGAGTCAGCCAATGATAATTGTGAGTGAGCTCTCGTGGATTTCATATGTTCTAAACTAATGATTTCCAAAGTTTTTCGATCCACGACACCCCTTCCCCTTTGTTCCATAAAGTTATGCCCTAATGCCTCAAACCTATTTTCCCTTGTGTGAGAAATGGTTGGAAATATTCTTAAGAAAACTTTACTATGAACCTCACACTTTGTGTCCTTACCGTGCATTTTTTTCACATCTGGAAACCATTAAACGCAATGTTTCTGTTTAATTCGTTTAACAGAGGAAAGGGAAAGGTTGTCAGTGACCCAACCTGTGCTTATGGTCACTTTTTAGTACCCTACCTCCAGCACCCTTGCCGCCTACTTGCTTCTTTTCGCTCCCCCTAGATTTACTCGCCGTCTACAGGACGCGTAGCGCCCACTTTGGGAACCACTGGTCTAAACTGATGAAAACTAAGAAATTTTAAAGAAAATATGGCGATAAAATAGAAAATTACAAACAAATAGGCCTATATTTTAAAGTTCCTTTAATTTATTTTTCGTTTTTATCATTTTGTTAAACATGTCAGTCAATTCAGTTTTCTCTCTTTTTTTTTTTTTTTCTTTCTTTTTTTTATGATGAGTTCTTATAGATTTAGAGAGGATTCTCTACAAATAAATTTTCATTTTTCCCCATTAAATTCAAGAGTTAAGTGTATTTTTCCTTATTAAATTTATTATTTAGAACATGACTAAGTATTAAGTTACAATATTTGAACAAGTTACAAAGTTTGAACACCTTTGATGAAGTTCGGAACAAGAAAACTATAATTTCAATTATTTCATGTCTTATTAATCAAGCATCAAATAATTATTAATCATACGTTAGTCAGTTATAAGCATCAAGCATTTATAATTTTTAATTATAAATGCTTGATGCTTGCGCTATAAATGGTTTAACCGAAAAAAATCGAAATAACAAACATCGCAATCCTGCATAAATCCTGTGTTCAAACCTGATTTTTCCAAGCGGGATTGCTTCAGGATCACTGGATATTCAGCGATCAAGAACAGGCGAAAAGAGCATCACCTCACCTGTCTAGCTACCAAGATCCGGTTCATTCCAGAAAAACAGCATCTCTTCTATAATTACTCAGATTCGACTTACCCCTATATATCACTCACTTTTTATATAGTAACTATTGCTCCATTTTCAATGTTACATCAATTGCATTTACATGAATCTTTAAATAGTCTACAGATTAAGAACTCGTTCTTAATATCTTTAAATATCGATATATCTTATGGAGAAGTTTAAAAATATACACAATTGGAACGATGGCTAGTATTTTAATTCGTTTACTCGCCGCTAGTCGATGCCAATAAAAAGGAAGAGAGTAACAACCCCCGTTTCATAGCAACCATGTACTCCAGAAGGCAAGGAAACCGAAACAGAATGCTTTACAAAGAAGCCGAAAAGGACCTGGCAGACTTGAGAGCCGAAGTCGAAACGGAGGAACAGATGAAGTGAGTTGTATTTTCAATAATTTCTTTACGAATTATGAGTACAGTGATCAAAAATTGTTCTTATAATATTATTTATAACCATTACAAAGTAAACAATAATTAAGTTGGCATTCTTCTGATAGAAGTTTCGCTTGCAGTAGCCATTACATGGCAAATGTTATATAAAATGCGATGCTTACATTCGTATTATGTAACTTAGGCAGTTTGTACATTCAATACGCTGCATACGTTATGAAAACCACTTTAATTTATTGACACTGTTGAAAATATTTTAAAATTCTCAGTAAGATCACGATGGTAACAAGCTTTGCAAGGCCATCATTAAATTTTTTTTTTTACATTGCTTAACTACACTTTGTTATTTTTCTAATTCGCTTGGACCAAATCCAATTTACTAACGAGTTTCTAAACCTTGTAATCAATCTAATTTACAGAAAACGCATTCCAAACTCATCGACCCGACCCTGGAAACGTGATATGACAGTCTTTATGGTTTAGACTCTAGGAACGCGATAAAGGCATGACACAACCTAAATCGTGATCTTTCATCTCACGGACACTAGAGTCAAAGGTGCTAGAGTATTTTGTATAATCATGTATACAGTCCTATATACATTCCATTGGAATTATAAACTTTAATTCCGTTAACCCACGTGAAGTATGATCGATTGTTGAACCTATTCTTCCATTGAGGGTTCCATAGTTTCCAATTATTACTATTGATTAACTAGAAAATAAAGGAATCGATATAATGTAGTAAGGTTAATGTCCTCTTTAACAGTTTGATTTTCTTTAATGATAGCTTTTTTTTTTTTTCTGTTTGATATAGAGAGATGTTGGATATATCTATAGCGGAATTGCAAGAGACTTTACTGACACTGGAACAAGATCTTGAAAATGCAGATATTGGAGAAGGTAAGCTTCAGGTTTTGTAAAAATATTCTACTTTACATCCGTATTTTATGTTGATCTTATAACGAATTTTCGTTATTTTTATCTATAAAATACACAAAATAGAATTTAAAAGTGCGATTGTGACGTTGAAACCTGGGCACCTCACCCTTCTCCATCTTTATTCCCTTGACACTTTATGATAAACATTAACAATAGTAAACTAAATAACCAAACTTTAATATAGCTTTCAGTTTAATGTTTTCCTTATAACATTTCTCCCAGACAGTACCAGACATATCTGCTTATTTAGGCTATATATTTTTTTTATTTTAACGAAAGAAATTTCAGAGAATGTAGACAATACCACAATTTTCTTCAACAATCTATCCATATACTGGCACAACTCCTGACTATTTCCTATAATTTTAGAGTCTGAACAAGTCTAAATCTATCCCTGGCCTCTAAGGCCCTAAACTATAACATTTAAATGGCATCCTCCACCAATAGTATTAAGTTTATATCCTGATAGAATAGGCCTTAAGCTGTAGCTTGTTTATTTTATGTGTAAAACAGGCTTTAACTAAGGTTCCTTGTACCAGAATTTGCAATATTACATAGAATATAAGATGCTCTAGTTAAAATATAAGATAATATACACGATTTAAGAATAAAAATTCCTGTTTTTCATGGACCATTTAAAACTTCTGTATATTCAAAAGTAGAAAGGCCTACACCTGAGAGAGTTTTCTCTTGGAATTCAATTTACAAAAATAGTTTAGAAATTCCAAAATATTTATCTGTATTTTTACAAAATTTTAGTCCAAACATTCTTTAAAAATTTTTCTTAAATAAATTATATATGTATATGATATATTTTAAATATAAATTCAATTCACAAAATAGACAACAGTCCTCATAACATTTATTTTTGAAAAATTAAAAAAAAAAAAATACAAATATACATATTATAGACCCATAACAGTTGTTTGATTCTCATTGCACACTTAAATGAATAGGATACACCGACACGAATTATGACAATCGATAATTTCAAAAATCTATCGTGACAAAATTCTCAAAACCGCAAATTTATCACTGTCAAAATTTAAAATATATATATTCTTCATCCATCATGGAATATTGGATTTCGAGCTAAAGCTATCATTTTCTAGATAAAACTTTTATAATCGTGAACCGAGGGTGGCAAATGCTATCGGCGTCAAACGTTGGAATAACCATGGTAACACCAGGACAACACCGGAAAAAAAATCACTTGATAGAATAATTGATGTCGACTTTATACACGGATGTAACACACGTTACTATCCCCTATATGTTGAATATTCAAGTTAATATATATTATATTTTATCGTGTAGTGTATGAGGGTTATTTTAAGATTGCGAACTGTTGCGTTTTTATTGAAATATTTGATATATCGATTTATGTAATGGGAAAGTGTGTGGAATTATACGTGTCACACACGCTTTGAAATTTGAAATAAAATACTGGGTGGCCCAAAAGTCAGTTAACTATTGTAAGACTAAATTGTTATCGTATTGGAAAAAATTTTGATTTTAAACTTTATAAAAAAGTGTCCAAAACGAGATTCTTCTTGTTCTGTAAACGTACTGTACGTAATTTACAATGCTCTGATATAATTTCAGTACTCTTAAACAACACGGTTAACTGACTTTTAAGCCAACTCGTGTGTCATAAGTGGGATAGGATCGGGACTAATCAGACATAAATTCTTTTTAATGGCTTTCGTATCATGTTTGTGCATAAAATACTAAATTTTGGAGGCCCCCTGCGTAATTGGAGCCCGAATCAAATTGTCCTCTATGGAATGGCAAACGTTATATACGAATGATAACTTATAACGATGATAAACTCCTATGTTATCAGTTTCTAAAGGATTTTTTTTTGTACAAAGGTAATTTGACGAGTACTAAATATAATCTGACTGGTGATTTTATTTTCAGTATTTGTAGAAGTGATTTGATTCAGTATCAAGAATTTTGTATAATCCATAAACTGTATAAAACAAAATTCAAATAATTAAATAATTAATTAATTCTTCTACTCCTTTAAATATTAGTTTATTAATATTATCTATTGTGACTATAAACTATTAATAGGAGTTAATATACTGATTTTCCGATGAAATTAGAGAGATTGAATCAGATTATTCAATTGATTTTCTTTATCGAAACTTCTTCAAGTCGTCAAACTGTGACGTAGAAGAGCTCCTTGCATCACAATATTGAAATCTTTTAAAGAACAAGATAATTTTCCTGTCCTGTTTTTAAATGTTTTTCTGTTTTAATTCAAATATAATGACAAAAATCGACCTCTTTGAATGTATGTGAATATTTTAATGCGGTATTCAAGACTAAAAAGATTTTTTTTATGTTAAAAAAAAAGCATTATTCTCTCTCATTTGTATCTATTAATTTCCAAAATCGGAAATGAAAATAATTAATATTTTGTCACACATTTATTGGTTTTTTGCATTTGTTTAACCTTTGTTTGTATTGTAATGCAATCGCCGTATATAGCAGTAGAATGGATGATCATTACCATGCTGTTTTTACAGGATGATGTTTATTTATATTTGTCGTCTTCTTATCGCATAACTGTCTTTCTTATTTGAATTTGAATTATTTCCCTTATAAAGTCCATCTTCTGATTTTATATTCCATAGACTACCATATATTTTAGTTTTCTGTATAATTTATCAAACACGTATTTATCTTAATATTTCTGATTAGAAGACGAATGGAAAGTGCGATATTATACACAAATGGAAGTGAATAATCAATTGCAACAACAGAAAGATTGGTTGAAAAGCAAAGTGGAGACGTCGAGAAACCAAAGCCACGAAGGTAAAGTAAATTTAAGTATTACGTAGATAAAGTAGTATCTTTTACTCGTATCTTTGCCATTTAAATCTAATAGGTGTTACAGCTCTTTTAGCCGATCTCGATTTGGATAGTTTAAGTGAGGTGAGCGTTAATTAACACATTTTAAATTTAAAAATTCAAGAGGCTTTTAAATTGTAAGTAATGTTTATTCGTAGAACCAACTCCTACGTTATCTCCGACAATTGGAGAAAGATCGTAACGCTTTATATAACGAATTACGTGATACAGAATGGAAACTGGATAAGGAATCCAAGGTATGAAAGAGTCATTCTTTCTTCCTCCGCAAATACGTGCATACATACGTAAAAATACCGTAAGGACAGAATATTTAAGGATTATTTTATTCCCGTAGACGTTTCATAAGTATAACGATACGCGTAACGCTTACATGACCGAGATTACGGAGGTTATGATGAATCTGGAAGCCATGAGGAACAGACTGAAGAGTGTCGAATCTGCCGAAACTGGTTCGCTTCAAAAATGCCCGAGACATTTAAAATATCTGTAAGTTTTGGTATTGCTGAATTTTTAATTTATAAAGTTTCCACTCTTTTATATACAGTATTAAATATACTTTGGTTTACCAGAAAGGTCGTTTCAGGCGTGTGTATCTGGTTCTAATAATGCAATATAAATAGATATATAGGATTATAACGTATTTATTGATATTTGCCTGTTTTTGTTTAAAAGAATGAAAAATTTTTACAATATAACATATTATGAGATTATATATTCCCCGTTATTTTCGATCACATTTCGAGTCATCTCTTAAAAAATATTTTTCATGTTCTGAGCAGAAAAACGCTTCCACTGCAAAATCCACTTCATCTGTGGTGAATTTTTCCCTCGAAGAAAATTTTTTAGAGAACAAAATAAGTGATAGTCTGAGGGAGAAATGTCTGGACTGTAAGGCGAGTAACCAATTATTTCCCATCCGAGATCATGAATGATTTTATTACACTTCGTATGTGAAACATAAGGATGTGCGTTATCCTGACGGAACACTTTCATTATGGCTCCCTTCTGTATACTGGTCGAACAGAAACGTTTGTACTGTCCAAGTGAAAACAGACTTCGCTATTTATGGTGCTACCAAGAGGAAGAAGCACTCAATAAACTACACCTTGCATTGACCAGAAGATAGAACGTCCGTTTCCATGCCATAACTGTCCAGTTTCGGTATTGGATCTGCCATCTCATTCACCTTCAGCCACTGGACTCGTCGTACTCGATCATCGTACTGGCTTCGTAGATGAGTTGATTTGGCTGTGAAATCGTCCTTTTCGATGGCGACGGAGTTGTTGTTGACAAACATTGACAAGATGTTGGTTCATTTACGGTGTTAACTCATGTGAAACAGCGTTTTTGTTTTTGTTTTCTCCAAGTTTTTTCAGCCAGCGCCAGGCTATCATTCTTGAACAGACATCCTGTGATAATTCTGTTGTCATACAATATTTTATCCGCCTGAGTCATTGAGCCAGGATTCTCGTGCTAACTATCAGAGGTCCACTAATTCTCTTTTTGTGAACGCAAGAATTGAGACCCTCACGAAATTGCTTAAACAAATTTCGAGCTGACGATCTTTCATAGTTGCATAACCAAGCAATTTGTTAATCTTTCGTGCCACTATCACTACTCTGCATCTATTTTTAAACTGGATGTATAAAAGATTTCTTATGTCTTCACAATCAAGTTTCATTTCGAATTCTTTTTTAAATAAACAAACAGTCGACATGGAAACAGTAATGAAGAAACATTGAGTATGAGTCATTCTTCTTAATAAAATAAAACAGATAAATTTTATTTGAAAAAATCATAAAGAAATTTGATACGGAAAAAAACGAAAAACAGGCCCCAATTAACTATGTAAGTACTGTACTTCCAATGCAAACCGGAAGTCACGTTATTTCAAGTTTAAAATTTTCCCTGAAAGGAGCGAGATGGATGACTGCATTGCACGATTCCATTGCTAACGGAAAAGTATGATATACAGGGGCAAGTCAATACAGTACTAATTTGAGGTGGAGAGCATATATTTTAAAATAAATTAAAAACATGATTAAAAATTGCATCCAGGCATTGTGACGATGTCACAATAAATAATTGCTCGTAACATTTATATTACATTTTTAAGGAGTTATTTCTCTGAATAGGGCTTATAAAAGGTACCTCATCATTAAAATGTATTTTGAAGAACTTTTTTTAATGAATACTTAATAAGAATTCATAATTATTATATTGTAATTTGTTAAAGCATCTTATCGTGTTTAATCTGTTATTTGCATAATTACAATTTCATATTAAATAAAGAAATTCTACGAAGTCCATTTTGGAAATTGGATAGCGTATATCCAAGCAAATACTTTCTACACATGTTCACCAGTGGCCGATTGGATAGCATTACTGAACACTGGTAGTTGTAGTTTCACGCTTGTCAACGGACTGACCGTGTGTTTTCTGGGCTTTGTTTACATGCGAACGCCTAAATAGAACCAATTTACCATAAAAGTCCTCCTGGGCAGATTGCCCATGTTTTGTGCTGCCTTATCCCATCAATCCAATGTAATCCAACCTTTTATATTTTATATAAAATGTCGATAGAACGGTCCTTAGATTCTTTTTCCACCGCGAAAACTAATAAAATGTTTCAAAATATTTTATTCACGAATTTAAATATACTGTGGTTCAAAAGCCAGTTAACCATATTGTTTACAATTACTTCAGTAATTGCAAATAGTTCTACAAGCAATTGAAAAAATAAAGTATTCGAACAAGAGAATTTTGGTCTTAAATGGTGCATTTTCCAAAATTTGATTTTTACTGATTCTAAATGAAAAATTAGCGCTCGAATTGCGTGACAAATTATTCTACTTTCTGTTTCTGTACACTTTGGAAGCGTGAGTGGTGCTTCCGACATTCGTTTAACCACTGAATAAATTAAAATATTTATTAATTTTTACACCATATTAAATCATGACAAACTTTATCAAAACCTTCCAATAAATACCACGAAACTCTACTAACTTGAGTAAAAAAAATAATTTTGTATGATTGAAAAACACGGGACCAGATTTACACAAGCTAAACAAGCCATACCTATAGTTTAGATACTTATATTAACTCTCTCACCCTAATCCTAATGTAAACTTTATTATTGTGTACAGGATGGAGTTTAAAAACATATAACATGCCCTATATATACACATATATGTATATTAACATTATATATACATATATAATGTTAAAACTTAGGTCTACGACGACAGATCAGCCTTGTTCAGTCTTGAAGCCAATATTCATATTATTAAGAAGTTTCAATAAAAAAGTTTTTTAAAATGCATTTTCTTATAAAAATTTTTATCTAGATTAAAATTTAAAATGAATTTTGTAAATTCAAATCAATCATTCACTATTAATCAAAACGTGTTTGTGAATTCTATACCATTACAAACACTGGGTGTAACTTCTGAGAAAGGATTTGCGATAGGAAATAACTTCTACATGATTTAATTCTTTATAGAATAATAATTTTAGTAAATTAATTTATGTGATTTTCAATGATAAAAAATTTCTTGTAAGCTTTCTACTAAACGATTTTATGACATATTGTTGGTTAACTTTTGTCGGTGTCACGAATGAACAGACAAAAAGAACGTACAGTACTTGAATAATTAAACGTGTAAGGTCGTTCGCCTCGTAAACTTGATAATTTCTCTAATTGCATGCACTTAAATTGATGCATGCAAATATAATATGCAATTTTATAAGTTATTGTTAGTTTTGTTATAATTTCATTTTTCCAATTAGAATGATAGTGTGAATGGATCTTAAGTAAGCTGTTGTGACCAAGATATTTAAAATAGTAATATCTAGATTAACTGACTTTTGGGCCACCTTGTATATACGAAACAATTTTTACGGTGCGCAAGTTCTAATATTTTTAATTTAATAAGCTTAAAATTATTATTTATGATAATACCGTCAACGTCGCTTATGATGGTGATGACTGTGATATAACGGAATGACTAGAGGGGCCTTCCTATTGACACAAGAACAAAATTTATTTATTACAACTTCAGAATGTTTTTAAACATTTAAGATGGCAAATATGGTTTATCGGACCGCTCTCAATACAATTGACGAGCACCTGTTAATAAACAGTACTAATTCAAATATTTTTAATTTTTGAGTTAGATACTCTTCTTTAGGTACTTCTGGATTCACTGGAGATAGTTTTTCATTGTAAGTAGATATAATATAGTGCTATGGAGATATCGAATTACAGTTTATCTTAATTTAAGCTATGAAATTCTGAAAGAAAAGTATGTCCATATTATAATTATGTGGCTCTTCCTAATTTCCCAGAAATCCTAATAAAACTGAATTTTAAAACAAAGTTTTTCCATTTTGTTTAAAACAAATAACATTATTAAAATTCGAAATTTTAATCTACTAGGATACTGTGATTCATGTCAGACTTCCGTTCTTGTGAAACATAATTCTAATCTATGTCGGACTCTCAGAAATTTTCGTGGGTAATTTGGCCTGATATGTCTTGCCGCCCGGTCTAACACCCCAATAATTTATCTTGAGTGCAAGGCATCGTTTCCCGTTTTTCATCTGTATTGATCAATTTGGTCACGTAATGAATGTGCGTAACTGTAGCCAGCCAGAAGCATGGTATGCTGATACCCAGCTTTAATCAATCAATCACGTTAGTCCTCATCTTCACGGGCATACTGTGGTCCTGGCCAAACTCATGACAGGTATACAAAAGAACTCACGCGAAATATAAAAAACTTCTCTACGAGACATTCTCTTATTTATGAATCATAACATTTAATACAGTAGACTGTATTAAATGTTATGATTCATAAATACTAGTCAGCTGACATGTGACAGAATCAACCATAATAGGCATAATAATCCACTAGTCAGCTGACATGTGACAGAATCAACCATAATAGACAGTGAAAACTTAACTATTGAAGAAGCCAACCCCCGAAGATCCGAAATGGATAGGATCTTGGATTCTTCAGGATTGTACCAAGAATTACAAAACACTTACTGTTAATCGAAAGTATTATTTTACTTGTTTTTTTTTCTTTAATAAAATAGAATATTTTTATTTGAAAAAATTGGAGAATATTTTTTAAAATATTTATAAATTTCAAAGTTAAATTCGGCTAACCATAGTCTTTATTTAAAAATAAATTAAAAAATCGTGTTATTCTATCTATAACTACATTTTAAATAAATTAGGATATATTAAAATTCAATTAATAGCTTTTTTAAATGTTATTAATACCTAATTTTAAACTAATTTATTCATAAATTTTAGTTTAAAGAAATAGAATTGAATTATTCACGAATAAGGAAATACATTTTAATTATTAATACAGCGAAGAAAATCAATATTTCTGTAAAAATATTAATATTCAATAAAGTGAATGAAAAATGAATATGAAAAAAAATTTATATTTTCAAGATTGATTTTTTTCAACTTATCATCGTGTTATTATTATATGAATTTGGATTATGAAAATGAAAATCCATAAAAGTATGTAAATAATTTATTTACATACTTTTATCAAACACTGTATAAATTAATATTCCTCATTAATTGTTTTATCTGTGATTATGGCTCTGTCGTAGTACATTTTGTGCGTGTTTTCCAATACTGTTTGTGGGACGTATTTGTAGTATGGTTCGTGAATGCCTAATAATTTGTTTCTTTGCAAGCTCTTGGTATATTATATTTGCTACTTGATTATGTCTATGTAAATAATCTGTTTGTGCCAAGAGCTTGCAACCGGAAGTGATGTGTTGTATAGTTTCTAGCACGATGTGACGTTTTCTCCATGTGTCATTTGTGAGTGTTGTATCTTTGAGTATATGTTTTCTGTAGTTTTTAGTATTTATGACCTGATCTTGTATGGCAATCATAAAGCGTTTCGTCTCCCCAAACAGGCAACCCGAGCTAACCAGCTGTTTGATGCAGTTTTGTCAACAGAATTCTGGGCCAGGTCGTACGGATGTTTGCCATGCCTTTCAAGCCCACGATTGACACTCCATGGCAGACATTATTATTATTAATATTATATAGCTAGATAGATATGTACAGATTGATTTCGTTTCTTTTATTCACTTTTCTTTCATATGTTTTTTTTTCTTATTTAAAAATAATCATCGCAAATTTAGTCCAGTTTTGATCTAAGTAAACTATCATACTACAATGCTCATTTGCATACAATGCATTACAGTAGAATTTCGATGGTGAAACTTATTTACCTATCGATTATTATAGGAATATATTACCTGATCAACGAGTAATCGACCCGAAGAAGGGGCCAATTAAAAAAATAGCAACCGTAAGAAGTTTGCCAAAATTGGACTCTACTCCAGACGAAGATTTCGAAGAAGCAGAAGAAGAAGTTGGAGAAGAAGAAAATAACGAACCAGAAGCATAGTAGCAATAAAAATACATTATATTCAAATTATGGTGTAAACTACATAATAACTTGTAAAAATAATTTTTAAATTAAGAAATAAATTTTCTTCCAACAGTTTTGATTCGTTTTTTTTTTTTTTTAAATCTTTGTATACTTCGACACGAAATCAACATACTAGGTATTAAAAAGTAAGTACAGTACTTCTTTTTAATGTTTGTTTACTGTAAAGGTACAGTATATTTAAGTTTAAAAAAAAGAATATAAAATAAGTCCTGCATCTGAATAAATTACCAATCTTTTTTCTTATCATGGAGTGCATGGACTATCACAGAAGTTAATCGGGTCTCTTTCGATCTGAGTCCTTGTGCAAATGTATTCACTATTATTGTATGCGGAGAATTGTATCACTATGACATTTTAAATTTAAAAATAAAAAGCCTTTCACGCGATTATAATCGAATTTTACTTATTTTAAAATTTTAATAAAGTTCGCGTGTATAATGTTTTCTTTTTTTAAATTTATATGCGGGGTAATTCAGAAAGAACTTTACAACTTTGAAAACATACAGAATTTTAATCAGAAGACTTTCAAAATCGTTAGATGCATTAATTTATAGTAAAACACATCACGTTTATTTCAGACAGTTTATAGATCTTGGTTTGATATGGGCACTATTGGCGATACGGCAGACATCTCACTTGAATTCAATTTCTTGCCAAACTCAAAGCAGCAAATCTAACGAGGTGTACAGTACATTGATTCAGTAAATGTGACGAGTCGAGGTTTTGGGTAGGCAAGGGCGGAATAAACACTACATTTTTAATGAAACTCCAGGGAAAAAAATCGAGAGGTGTCAAATCTGGGGAACGAAGTGGCATGTTATCGACCATGCTCAAATAATCCACAGACATGGGAGACATTATTGAAGAAATCCCAGATATAAGTACTGTACACGATATCGTCCATGGTTCCTTCATGGAGAAGGAAAGGGCCGTACACTTTATGTTTGATAAGAACACAAAATACATTCATTTTTGAACTGTCACTAACATTTTTCATAGTTGCTTGTGGATTTTCGAAGCTCCAAATCCTGTAGTTGAGGATGTTCAATCCACAACTGCAGGATTTCATCTCACAAGTCAGTGTTTCATCTCAATGTTTCATCTCAGTGGTAAAGTGAAACTTTACCACTGAGATGAAACATTAAATCATCACTGAAGATAATGTCTAGTCTTTCTCAATTCGATGTCACATTTCTTCACTATGTTAGACAAATCTGACGTGTTTTGCTACAAATAAATGTCTCAACTGATTCTGTAAATCTGTTTAAAATTTTGTTTTCAAAGTTATAAAGTGTTTGAATAATCCGGACTCTTAACAGACAGCTAAATCATTAATTCGATGAAAAATTCACTCTATATTTCTACATAAAAAATAGCAAGAATCAACAAATTGTTCTCTATATCGGACAGTCATTATCGTCAAGAATCTATGTAATACATATTTATATAGAAATTGACTCTTGATATAATGACAACCGGACAGCCAGAATCTCCATATCAGAGAAGGAAAGAAGAAGAAGAAGATAGTAAACTTTCGATATAAGGGAGTTTATAATTTGGTGAGGGTCTGCTTACATACATACATATTTCTATAATTTGTATGTATGTAAGCGGGCCACCAAATACTTTCTGGGCGCATTAGTATTGTAGTACCTGTTTTGTAAAAAATGGTTTAACAATATCATCAATAAATATGATAATATTTAATTAAAATCCAACAACTTTTGCAATATATCTTTAATTATAATAAATAAAATCGTGTATGTCGCCATCTGTTATGAGATTTTGTTATAAAAACTTTTTATATTTTTAATTATTATAAAATGACAAAAGGCATAATTTTGAGGATAGTAATGAGTGTCAAAAAAATTATAAATGTTAATAACGAGTAAAATCATTTAAGTCCGATCCCTCTCGAGATATGACACATCGCACGTCTTTATCTCCTCACCCTCTCGACCTTTAACCACTAAAATTTAATAGCATCAATGCCCCTTATACACAAGTTATCATGCCAAATCGCGTTTCATCATCCTGAGATATTAAACGAAATAGACGTCAATGCACACGTTTGCACGCACGCACGGAATTTTTTTTTTCGTCTTTTTTGGGTTAAGATCTCAAAACGTGGAGATTTTGCAAAAACCCGTGAAGATTTGGCAAAATAGGTTCATAGTTACACGACTAGTTACATTATAAATGACTAAAATATTAATAAATGAGACTAAGAGATGTGATCTAGGAAACTGTCGCTTATTCTTGTGATCTATCACGTATTGCTGTTTTATAACGATATTGGGGCAGGGACGCACCCAGAAATCAATTTAGGGAGTGTCTTTACACATTATGTTAAAATCAGTGTGTTACATTCTTTAACCACTCCCTTTCCGTTTATATTAAGCGCTATTAGGAAGTGTTACAATAAATTTCTAAGCAATAATTATTTTATAAGATTCGTATTCGCCATACACCATTTAATTTAGTTCACGTTATATATCATGCAAACATTTAAAATAAGTAGTTAAGAAATAATCGAATATCTATGGTTAATGTTAGTACTTAATTTAAAAGAATTGAATTTCAGTTTTTGATTAATTGATTAATAATTATGTAATAATTAACGCAAGGCCATCCGATCAATCACACTTTGTAAGGCCATCCGATCAATCACATCTATGCCCATTACGAATGGGCCTGATTTACAATGGAGTGAGAAAGAAGGAACGAGACCCCAGTTCGTGTTTATTACTCATGGTAAATTAGAGGTCTGGATCGGATTCGGCTCGGATCTATCCTGATAGCAGATGTTGTAAAGACATCAGCATGCTACACTAGGCAGCAGTTAGAATCGAATTCAGGTAGAGAATCCCAGGAATTCTTTATGTCCCGGAATGTCAGGCCTTGTTTTTCACCATCTGGCCGCCCCTATTATGAGGTGTTTTAATTACAACTCCATCCATAATATGGTATGATTAAAAGGCTCACTAATTGCCCACAAGTCACAGTTTAAAATGAACTGTATCAACTATAGAACAAAAGATTTCTATTTAAATTTTTTAATCTTTTCTCACGTGTTCATTGGGACCAATTTTTAAAATGTCTTAACAAAAATATACCAATATCAAATATTTTTTCTCTTGTAAATCTCTAACCTAGATCCAAATGTTTTTATATTGACGAATGGACACAAGTAACTTTTTTCTTAATTGTTTAATCTGTATTTAAAATTAAGCTGAAGTATACATGAAATAAAATGACCAAAGCTGGATTAGCCTAATCATTATGTAAAGTACACAACTGTAGAATCAGAAGTGGACAGACGCTATAAATGACCAATTTTTTTTTCTTCTTTCAGCATAACTATAATCAGTTTAGAATAAATTATCACCTAATGCAGGGCTTCTTAAACTTTTTTTATTCACGACCCCATTTACGATTGTTTATGATTTATTTCGCTACCCAAAAAAATATAAAATAAAGATATATATAAATTTGCAAAAACAATGTGTACTATCACAGTTCACTCTTGTGTTACAATGGAACAGAGACAACTGAATACACTGAAAAGCAACACTACACTAGTTCACACTAGTGTTGCTGAATTGTCTCGCTGCACTAGAAGTGACACAAAGCGCAACTCACGAAACCTATGACACAAAGGGTGCCATTTTTACTCTCACAAATTATTTTCAATATTTTGCATTAAAATCTCGCAATTCCAAGATTTTGCTAAGCGACCCATAGTTTAAGAAGCCTTGACCTAATGTAAAGAAAAGCACATCATTTTGCCTTCTGATTGGCCTAATTCAAATATCAGCCAAAAATAAAGTGAAATGCAACAGTAGCAACCAGGAACTCAAACTAGGTAACATCATGGGCGTAGCAAGGGTGCCTGGGTGGGCACGGCCCCCTCCAATGAACCTGGTGCCCCCCAGAAAATCACAGCCGAAAGTGTTGAGTCGATTTGCAAAAAGTACGAAAAACTTAACGCTAGAAACTTTGAATACTAAAGAAAAAAAAAAAATGGTCAATGGCTCCCCGTGTCCAATGTTATGATTAGAGGAGGTTACATATTTCATGTGTGTTCAGTTATCGTCGATTATCATGGAATTTTCATTTAACGAACAATAATTTGAAATAAATTCAATTTTGTGTTAGGTTGGCCTCTACTAGGCCCCCCATAACAAAACTCTGGCTACGCCCATGGGTAACATGTTAGGCCCACCTTATTCTAAATACTAATACTATCAGATCAATTCTTAGCTTAATTTTAAAAATCCAGCAACGAGTTGCCTAACTTTCCCTGCAAAAAAGTTAAAATGTGTAGTGTCGTTTGTTATATTTTATTTTTATATTATAAAATGGCAAAAAGTTAATTTTGAGAATAGAGATAGGTTTTATATTAAAAAAATAAACGTAAATGCTAATGAGTAAAATCTAAGTCCGATCCCACTCAGGATATGAACATGATCCTCCTATCTCTCCTTTCATCTTTAACTAAAATTTAATAGCATCAATCACCCTAAAACAAATCTCCTGGCAAAATTTCTGGAAAAAAAAACCCCTAAATTTTTTGTATTTTTCAATATTTCAAGATTCACAGTCCAAAATTTATACTTTCCCTCCGCTATGTATAACAGTAGGGAAAGTAAAAACTAACTCTGAAAGGAATGTATAAATAAAATATTGTTATTATTGGATATCTAAGGAAGTAAATCTTTTATCTTAAATTAGGAATTAATAAAATTTGATAATTTTAAAAAAATGAGACTAAGAGATGTGATCTAGGAAACTGTCGCTTATTCTTGTGATCTATCACGTATTGCTGTTTTATAACGATATTGGGGCAGGGACGCACCCAGAAATCAATTTAGGGAGTGTCTTTAGACATTATGTTAAAATCAGTGTGTTACATTCTTTAACCACTCCCTTTCCGTTTATATTAAGCGCTATTAGGAAGTGTTACAATAAATTTCTAAGCAATAATTATTTTATAAGATTCGTATTCGCCATACACCATTTAATTTAGTTCACGTTATATATCATGCAAACATTTAAAATAAGTAGTTAAGAAATAATCGAATATCTATGGTNTCATAAAAATATACATATTTTTAGAAATAAAATGCAAAAAATTTCACTTGTCTAACTGCTTTACAAGTTTATAGTCTGATACAATTAAGTGTCTGTTTAAAGTTAGAGTATTTGTGACAATTAAATCATAATTTGCCAAATTTGATAGTATTGTTGTTGAAACAATTTGATATCAGTGATGCCAGAATGGCATAAATCACATTGGGTGAATCTCAAACTTCTGAAGTCTATCATACTATTATTATTAAAGGATCAACGAACACTTGTTTTCAAAATGGTCAGTAACAATGTCGATATTTTACTATTGCAATGTAATTGTTAGATGAATTAAGGCCAATGCAAACAAGTGGCAAAATTAAGGCAACTATCAATATCAGTGATCTGTTCTATCAACCATCTTTTTCAAACTTGACAATCGAAAGAGATAACTGGTCAAACTATTGATGATAATAATGCTTATTGTTATCAATAGTTTGACCAGTTTGACTTGTTGCTTGTGTACATGGCTTTTAGACAATATATTCTGCTCTCTAAAGATTTTATTGCTCTTCATGACCTATAAGAACAATAAATTCTTAAAATTTATAGTAGTTAATGTGTTATTGACATAACAACTGTAAATAACACATTAACCTCTATAAAAATTTATTGTTATTGACATAATAGCTGCCAATAACAATAAATTTTTTTCATTTGATAAAGAAGAGTTTAAAAAATTGCACTAAAAATAAATGAAGTTTTTTAAAAATTAACAATATAAACAATATTTGTCATTCGTTTCAATAAATGTAAGTTGCAGCAATTTAAAAATTTAATCTATTAAAAAAAGGATAAGAGCAATTACTCTTAACTCTTTTTTATATATATTTTAATGAATATTTGATATTTGTTTCTCGCCGCTCTATCAATGTTCCTGCTCATAACGAGAAAGGTTTGAGTTTAAAATCTAAGTTTTTAGACCCGATAGTTNTTTTTTTTACCAAAGTTGAGTTTTTTATTATTAAAATTATATTAAAAATATATAAAATTTGATAAAACTTCGATAAAATCTTAGTTATCTCTCTTGCTTTCCTGACTCTTCATCTGAGGTGAAATGTTAAAAACAATAAACTGGTATTAAAAAAATACTTTTAAACATTTCACCTCAAAAATAACAAACTAATGGATTTAAAGTATTTTTTAATATCAGTATATTGTTTTTAACATTTCACCTAGTATGAAGTTGGGAAAGCAAAAGAGAAAGCTAAGATTTTATCGAAGTTTTATCAAATTTTATATATTTTTAATATAATTTTAATAATTAAAAATTTAAATCTGTTTTACAATTAGCTGATCTGAACTTATGCATTGACTTTATTTAGTTGTTATTGTATATTTTCATGCAAAACAAAGAATTTTTTGAAATTTTATTTCCTCATTTAACTATTTACATAATTATATTTTGCATCAAATTAATATACACTACTTATCTTCCATCTACCATTCTTATAGCAATTATTTTTTCTAATGTAAACAAACATGAACATAATTTCAAAATCTCAACGAATTGGTGTCCATGGTTGCAAAACATCTTTATAAAATGTCTTTTCTGTAAAGAAAAAAAAAATTAACATAAATCTTTCATATATTAACTTCAGTAATAAATGACAATACACACTGTAGTTTCAAAATTCTATTTATAAATATAGTGCAGTAATGATTTACAAACTTTTATTTTGGGCAATTTTTAAAATGACATGATTTTATAATACAAATAATAATAAATAAAACTTATGTATAATGGTTTTGGATCATACTACCATATCTGTTAATTAATCAAACTGCAAAATATGGTTTAGCAAGGTAAGACGTTATTCCACAATCTTATGCTAAGATTAATGATTAGAAATGAATTTTTTAAAATTTAATTTTAAAAAAATCATTTCTGATCATTAATCACACACTATCCCTCACTACCCAGCTCTCATTGTGAGCTTGACCAAACCCATAATGGCATAGGAAAACAAAAGCCTTCTCAGTGTCACAAAATGGAAAGAGTTGAAAATTAATTGCAACTGTAGTGACAAGTGAATAGTCACAAAGTAACTTGCTATAGTATAAGTTCAGAGACATGCCTATAGGAAAGCTGTCTATCTTTAGCAAGAATTGTTTGGTTATCAGTTTGTTTATAATTAAACTGAAAATACACTTAATGTTTGAATCTAATTATTCAAACTTCATGTGGTATCTGCTGTTTAGGAGATACAAAGAACTGAAATAATAACTTCTTGATTATTACACTGGATACAATCAATGATATGACCCATTTTTTTACCCTATTGGCTCATTAAAAAGTAAGTCTGATAAAAAGTGCTTTTTTAATTATTCAAGGTTCAACAAGAATTATATCAGTGTATATTTGATTATTTTATGAAATTATATAAAAAACTAAATATTTCCTCTACTAATTTTCCCGTTATTTTTTGTTTTGGAAGTTATTCATGAGTTATTAATTCATCCTAAAATCTAAAAAATAAGTATTTTAATGTATTTATAATTATACTAGCTGTTACCACAACTTCGCCCGTGCGGATTTTGCAAGCAAACCCCATTTATATTCAGTATTTCAACAATCATAGTAATTGTTATATGACACCTACCGCTGAGAATGATGAGAATTGCTGAGAATCAAACAAATTATTTTCAATGTGATTAATTATCTGGAACATTTACAATCATTCTATAATTGAACCAATATGCAATAACAAATTTGAANTTTTTAATTATTCAAGGTTCAACAAGAATTATATCAGTGTATATTTGATTATTTTATGAAATTATATAAAAAACTAAATATTTCCTCTACTAATTTTCCAGTTATTTTTTGTTTTGGAAGTTATTCATGAGTTATTAATTCATCCTAAAATCTAAAAAATAAGTATTTTAATGTATTTATAATTATACTAGCTGTTACCACAACTTCGCCCGTGCGGATTTTGCAAGCAAACCCCATTTATATTCAGTATTTCAACAATCATAGTAATTGTTATATGACACCTACCGCTGAGAATGATGAGAATTGCTGAGAATCAAACAAATTATTTTCAATGTGATTAATTATCTGGAACATTTACAATCATTCTATAATTGAACCAATATGCAATAACATATTTGAATTTAAAATGGTTCGAACATTTGGTTAAAAAATCTAAATATATAAAAATATTTATAACAATGTCTGAAATGTTATTAATTTAATACAACCTAAGTATGTAACAATGAAAACTAAACGTAATTGAAAACAAAAAATCGCATCTAAAATATTACAGTAGAAGCCATTCTTCAGGTTAAGCCTTAATCCTTTCTCTCTCCCCTGCCAGGGAATTTAAAAAAATCCCTTCTTAGGTGCATTTTCATGTCATACCCTAACTGTGTACAAAATTTCACCTCTAAGTTCAGCGATTTGCTCTGGGCGATGATGAATCAATCAGTCAATCACTCAGTCAGGACAAGTAATTTTATAGACAGGGTGTATCAGAATGACATTTTAAAAATTTGGGGGATTGTAGAGGATGAAATTTTGAACGTTTTGATATAAGGAACCCATAGCTGGAAATGTAATAGAAAGTTTCTACAGCACTTTGCAGTCGGTATGCTGAATGAAACAGCAGAATACAGTATTTGTGACAAGTTTTATTGACAAAACAGTAGAGTACAATCAAACTGTATATAGAATCAGTGGCTGCACTACTTTACAGTAAATGTTCAATGTGACGACCACCAACTTCGTTACATAATGTGCAATGACAAACCAAGTTTTGCCTGACTCTCAGTAAGATGCCACACTCCCCTCTGATACTATTAATTAATTTAATTAAATGCTGTAAAGATGCACTCCATAAGCTCATGAACTGTTCCTACAGGTGTTGCCTACACAAGGGACTTTACATAACCTCAGAGGAAGAAGTCAAGAACAACATGACGTCAATGGACGGAAGGGTAGTTACCAGAGTAAAGGGCGATCAAGCAATTCCTACCGCTGTAGAAACTTTATATCACATTTCCAGTTATGGGTTCCTTATATCAAAACATTCAAAATTTCATCCTCTACAATCCCCCAAATTTTTAAAACGTCATTCTGATACACCCTGTATTTAGATAATTGCATATGTCAGTTTTACAATTTTAGTTATCTATTCTTTTGTAATTACATAGTTTAAATATTTGTGTACTTCTAATTTATTTATATGTTTGTAATTTTATTACATTTTTCTATTTAATTTGGGTTACGGTTTGTTCTGTCATGCTGAGAAACCAGTTTCTTCTGTGAGGTTCCAGATAGAATTTGAACCTCGTGTTAAACGCACTATAAATATATATATTTAAAAGAAATATGACATGAAGCAATGCAAACATAAAAACAATGTAAGCCCAAAGTACAACTCAAACATGTATGCTAGTATCTAAATCAATGTCAGACCAGAGAGTTTAAACTTCGACTCAGATGCTCATATAACAATAACATAAATTAAAAAAAAAACTTTTTGTTTATTTTAAAAGTTAGAATTTAATTATCGAGTTTTATTTTCTCTATTTAAATTTTATATTAGATTCATTTACATTTAGAACCACAGATTTTGTAAATTTGTATTTTGTTCAATTTTAATCTCAAAACGCTATTTTTATTTTCAATTCATTAGTCCTAACTGAATAGGTAAAAAACATTTTTATTCATAAAGAAATAGCCTAGACCTTCAATTATTTTTAATTTATCTCATGTTTTCGGCTATCTACACAGCCATCCTCATGATTGAACACTTTTAAATAGAATTCTTTGAAGTTTAAATATAATGTTCCAAACAATTATTTAATAACATTTTTATTATATTAAACTACTGGTGGAAAACAAAAGGTGTGTTTCCTTATGTAATTGTATTACCCCCAGTTTACCCTGAAAATATTTTGACTGTGAAACAAAAGACAAAACATCAGATGTTGTAGTTAAAATTCCTAGATGTCAGAATGGGAACCATAACAATCTAAAATATGAGCATCAACATCTATCAATCAGTCAAGATACAGTGTCAAGTTGAATACCAAACATCAACCTTTCTCGTGACCAGATCAGATGGTAAATAATCAGGAAGCAACAAGAGGAAATCAGGACCAACTGAAGCATGACATTTGGGAAGAAAGTCATCCTTTAAAAACCTTGTATTTCAAAGACAAGTAGCAGATTTCCCTCTCCCAAGTTTGTGAGTGACACTGTGCATCCATCCCCTTTTCTGTGCTTGTATCTTGTTATCATTGTCTCTGTCACTGAAGTGCTGTTGCATCTTTCCTTACAGAATTGCCGGCATCGTCATCCATCCTCAGAATAGCCATTCCCAGTCCTGTCTCTGGACTTGATGATAACACTGCCCTGGGGCCACCAACACATCAAGGGACTTTGTCAAAAACAAATTGAACTCTAGGATCATAGTTTGAATAGAGCATCCTTTGTATGAAATTGTAAACTACCAGTTTATTTTCAAATAAACAGGCTTCATTTGTAAAGGTGCTTTGCTTCAGTGTGTCCACCAACACCCAAATACCATCCCTCATTTTGACTCGAGTCTAACTGACTCACCCTTCCCCCACTCGGCAACTCATACTCCCAGTTTGCTACCGCGTCTGTTGTCTGTGAATAATTTTTAATTTTTAAATAAAAAAAATAAAGTGTTTTATATAAAATATATTAATACCTTCTGGTTGAAAATCTTCTGGATGAAGTTCCATATAATGTATTAAAACTGTATCTCTTCTAGATGCCTTATAATCTAAATAGTGATTCAATCCTTCACCAACACCTGCTCCTAAAATTCCACTAATTATATGTCTATGTATACCTGAAAGAAAAAGAAAACCTTTTCTATTAAAAAAAAGTTGAATCTAAGCATTTATAAATTAACAATCTTTTAAAAAATGAAGATCAGAAAGAAGAATAAGAAAATTACTGTAAAAAGTATTTTCTATTATAAAAATAAGACAAAAAAAATTCATATTCCTTTTTTTGCTAAATTCATATTAATAATAAAAAATATGTAATAATTAAATAAAACAACATAACTAAGTACCATAATACTAATAATATTGAAATTACTCATCAATGTCTAATAATAAAAGGAAATATTTTCAATTTAACACAAATACCATTATCACAAAAGAGTTTATTCATGTTCTATGCTTTTTGATATTTTTCCATTTATAAAATTAATTTTAAAAATTAAAACAAATGATGATCAATGTTAAAATGTGTTTATACTGACAATAAAGAAGTGAAAATATATAGAATTATAAATGAAATATCTGTATATATAAATGGTATACGTGACTATATAATGAAATATGATATATTAGACTAGCTAAGGTATTTGAGTTAAAGACATATCCAGCAAGAACTGTTAAGAATATACTGAGCAATGAAAACAGTGATTGCAAATTTATATATGTCTGTATAGATTTGTTTTATTGTATTTTTTAGAAATGTTTACAAGTTAAGAAATATTTCAAGAGGTAATAATTGTATTTCTTAAAAACATTAAAAACAGATAAGAATTAATAAGACTTTTTAAGTAAGTTCAAAATATCCATGCATCATTAGGTTTTACATTAAAAGTGATAATGTAAATTATCAGTATTTGATTGAGAAAATAATAATTAAATGGTAACACTGCTGCTTAGCCAGTTTTAGCCAATTGCATATTATTATTTAAATCACATATTCTTAATAATTAAATTATTGAGGTGGAGCATTAGTGAAATCTCTTCTAAATGGCTAACATTGGCTAATTTTAACAATTCACAATACGCATTTATTTATTGATACTATTTTACAATTCAGTACATAGTTAAGATGCCTAGCAAAGTGCTAATTTTAGATATCAATTATAGTCCCTAACCGAGAGAAGTTGGTTCCTTGGGGAATTGTATAATCGGCAGATTGATGTTCTGTTGGTCCGCCAGGTGGTTCAGAAGCAGCTTTGATGACTGGAGAAGGATGAAAGTCTTTGGATGTCTTGAGAAGGGTAGAGGATTGGCAACAGCTTAAGTAGTATCTGAAACTGGATCGGGCACAAACACCAGTTAAAAGCGAACTCCCTTCTTTTCGTATTCGGAGGTCTCTCGTGGGTTTTTCCCACGACTTAATTAGGAATTATCATACAACAGTCCAATTGTTGAATTTCAATCATCAGTTCCGGGTGAACCATTCGATGTGTCACCTCAAACAAGGAAACAAGCTTGTGAGAAAAGTTTTAATCATCCTCTGATTTTTCTCTTTTGAAAAATTTTTGACTAAAATTTCTTGTCAAGTCTGGGCTCTCACAATATTGCGTTCAATCTCAAGATTTGATCAATCAATCAATCTTGATGAAACTTTAATGCCATTTTCCATTAATTGCAACGAGGAATCCAAAAATATAATGAGAGTCCATTTAAATGCAAAAAATAGGGGTCCATGACTTCATTTTTGATGTACAATGGAGTGAAAATGACAATGTTCATGCTCCCTGATGTCATTGAGCGTACCTAATAAAATTTAGAAAAGAAAAGTAAAAACAGCATTGTGTGCATCAAACAGAAAATAGGCATGAAAAGCAAACAAAACAAGAACAAATCAATCAATGACAATTGTTTTGTTCTTGGATTGCTTTTCTGTGTCAGCATGTGCAAGGACGATCCCTCCATACCTGGCCATTGCAAGGATTCTCTTTCTCATGGCTGACAGCTACAAGGATTGCCTCTCCCATGGCTGGAAAGTATAAGCAGAGTTGTGGAAAGGCCGGGAACAGAAAAGGAAAATATCCAAAGTGCCATGATGATGAGGCGTCAAAATTCCAAAATTGTTACATGGGCAAACTAATAAATTTATATAAAACTGTCACAGAGTGAAAAATTATGTTATGAAATGTAATGTTCATTATATTAATAAAAAGTGATTTTATAATTTTAAAATTTGTAACACACTAACGAAAGGCTTATCCAAAAGGTGCCATATTTAAGTTTGCCTCTGATGCCAAATGTTCTAGCCATATATATATAGGTATAACAATAGCCTCTATTGTGATGTAAAGTATGAAGTTCACCTGTCCTCATCTGTCAGGTACATACATGAATTACCTCTTTCTTTCCAGCTCTGACTCATTTCTATTGCAATACAACAAAGTCACATGATGTCCTAGTTTTAATAATTTACTATTTCCAAAATAGAAATAACTGAATGCACAGTTAACTGTGTTGTAATGTTTTTGATGGCAGCTTAGTCTGTAAGCAGTGATGTCACTGACTTGTTTGCTAAACTATACTTTTGATTGTTTGAAATAAAGTAGTAAGATAATTTGTGGAAGTTTACAACTTGTGATGAAACACGTTTGTAGGAAAGTATATAAATAAAAAGATAAATTTCTTGAACAAAAGTTGAGAGATAAAAAGATGAAATTCAACAACACTGCAAATCTGAACATGTGTCTAAATTGTCTCATACAGATGCAACAGTATGGCAGCATCATAAACAAACAAAATTTCTTGTTTATTTATAAATTATTTTATTCATGGAATATGTTTACTATTGCCAAAGTCTAGTTTGACAGAATAGTATTTTTCATATGAAACAAAATTATATTCTTTTTCATACAGAAAGAAATAAAAAGATATAAATTATGTAAAAATAATACAGTTTTCTTATAATTACATTTTCTCACAATATTTTATAATATTTATAATTTAAACAGTTTCACACACTTTTACAATTTTTCAATGTATCTTTTAATCTACACAATTGTACAAAATGAATTAAAGCATTATACTATAGGCACTTGAAGGATCCATTGTGAATCTATTTTTTAAAATGCATTTGGGATGTGGTTTATTTTTTTTTAAATTAGTTTTTCTGTGTGTTGCTACTGTTATCCTTAGCTTTTTACAAAATAGTTGATGTTTAACAAGTGATCACAGGCATCATTAATAAACAAATAAATCACTGACTGCTGCCATAACACTTTCTTGAATGTGTTTCAATATATTGTATTCACGAAGTCTACCAGAAGAGCCGACAAACAAAACTAGCACTAGTATTAGAATGGCAATTGTGAAATAAAGAAATATGCTGTACATAAATAACAATATACACCATATACAGTAGTTATATAATTCTTTTCAAAATGTTTTAACCTAATAATGTCAACATTTTACTTTGTTGAAAGTGTAGCAAGTGACACAGCAATGCCATAGATCAATCATCAATAATTCAAATAGATATCAACTTTTTTAAGTATAATTGTATTCCAACAATATAATTATTATATAAAGTTTGTTTTCTTCATATTAAAATGCTACAAAAAGACACCATCTTTTCAAACAAACAGATTTTGTGCAAGTAGCAAAGCCAATAGAAAATTCAAGACGTAACTCGGCCCAGTTTGATTCATTCAAAAGAACTGTAAATCTTACAAAAACCATTGGCTGTGTTCAGCAGACTCAATAGTTTCGAAGCTGTCGAGTATTTTTTTGCCAAACGCCTTCTACAGTAGTAGCGCTTTTTCTGAACACATTTAGTGTTTTGACGTCACATTTGGTAGCATCTTTCATTTATGCTACCTATTGCTACCCGAAACTAACCAATGAGGCTTTTTGTTCAAATGCAACGTCACTCATTGTTCAGTCGATCCAGTAGCTACATAACACCTACCAATTTGCTCAGTTACAACTGTTGAGTCTGCTGGCCATTGCTAAACCGTAGTAACAAAGCATGTTTCAGTTTAATCATCTTCAAGTAATATGCTGGATATTAGTAACCCGTTACGGTTAAATTATACCTAGATAACCCCAATGGCAGTGATTCGGTTAGGTTCCGTTACATTAACTATATTTTTAGTAGACATTTCCTTTGTTTTTATTTTGTTCAAGAACTACCGTGAATCAATAATTAGTAACGCTAATTGGTTAAAGTCCAAATGCTTGTACCTTCATGGCGGCTCATCTCTGATTCCAGCAAACAAAAGGAAACAGTGGGGATGCACATTCTAACCTAACCTAACCTAACATATTCTAATAATTTGGTTGGTAATAATTATGGTAATTTATTAGAATAGGTTAGGTTAGGTTAGGTTAGGTTAGAACGTGCGTTCCCACTGTTTCCTTTCTTTTGTTTGCTGGAATCAGAGATGAGCCGCCATGACGGTATACGCATCTGGACTTTAACCAGTTAATTAAACACGCGACGGCTCCCCTCCGGGAGGAGTCCGTCGGGAGCACGAACAGTCCGAAGCGCCGACATTGGGGTTACCTAGGTACACTTTAACCTTTGAAACAACTTGAGTCATAGCAAAATAAAAAATGCTTATTTTTTATGAGAATTCGCGTATAATAGCCAAATATGGACTATGGGCTGTCACTATTTTCGAAATATATCTTATAAATATTCTTTATTTTGAAACATTTTTAAAATATTACCTGAATAAAGAGGTCTTTTGGCCAGATAATTGTGAAGTGCCATCGATCCAAAACATAAGCCTCCTACAATCACTGGATAAGCCCATCGAGCTATTGGACTCTTGTCAAAAGTAGTCATTATACATTCAATACAAATATATTTATTTTAAATTATATTTGATATTATCACTAGCCGCACGTAAATTCACACGGCTTCCATAACACTCGCCAATAACGTTTACTTACGAGAGGACGAAGTAAATCGCCCAAAAGTAGCCATAATGTATTTTTTTATTACATAAAGCTAGAAATTTTTTTATTAAATAGTATTAATTTCTAATAGCTGATATAGGAAATTAAAGTTGAAAAAATTTTAAAAAAAGTAGCTGTCGCCGATAGAAATTTTATTTCTCATGTTTTACATCATGGGGTAAGCACAGATTTAACATATTCTACTATAAACTGGAAACCTGTCCAACACGGAAACAAGAGAGGTTTTTTTGGATATGAAGAAACAATCTAGATAAAACGGAAAAATAAGATCCACTTGTAAGCAAAATAAGTAAACACGCCTCCGGGTGTAATGTGATCAACACAGAGCATGACAAACTGTATTCCGAGAACGATTTAGAACCTTTCCAGCTCAGGCTGACTTTTGACGGCCAGATGGCCGAGCGGTCAAAGTGGCAGCCGACTGCTCTGGGGGACCCGGAATCGAATCCGGACGGGTCAACTAATCCCCAGGAATTTTTCGAGGGGCCAACTAATCCCCTCCGTCCAGATATGTCGGACCCCGTCCCTCACCACCCAATCGCCCCATTGTGGGTCTAGCCGAATCCATAATGGGCTTGCAAATAGCGGTCTTCTTAGTTCCCACAAGGCGGGAAAAACTTAAAAAAAAAAAAAAAACCTCAGGCTGACTCACGTCTACTCTTTCTTTCGCTGAGCTATCTGTAATTATGCGATACAAAGCAAATTGGCAGTGCTGTCACCTTAGTTTCGTTTTTAATGAATTGTTTGATAAGTTACGGCAACGGAACACTTGGGCGATCTGCCTAGAGAAGAAATGCTTTTCGGGAGGATTTTTTAAGGGTAACTGGCACCAGTGGCCAGTGCCGGCCTGAGGCAAGTTTAAGGATGGAGCGAGATCCTATTATGGCGCCCCTTTGGTGGCCCCTAATTTATACCCTTTACTTTTCATTAACACTGAGGCGCCACCTAAAATTTAGCGCCTGGAGCGGCTGCTCTGTTCGCCCTATGGTAGGGCCGGCTCTGCCAGTAGCGTAGCGTGGGTGTCAGCAGCCCCGGGCGGAGGAAAATTTCGCCCCTTAAAAGACTAAAATTCAGTTTTGTCACAGAAGAAGCAATAAAAAATCCCGTGCTAGTGCAGCGACCTGTTTAAAATAGCTCTATTGGATAGTGGTGATGTATATGAATACGAATGAATCGTACAAGCAAAAAAAAAAAAAAGGTCAACAGGTTGCGCAGGATATCCTCGGATTATAGTGTCGTAGATAATAGTATAACAGGATCACTTGTTTGATTGGAATTCTATTATTTCATTCATTGTAGTAAGAATCAATGCGCATTTCTTTCTAGAAACTGCAACTTGCTTTTGAATAGAGTCATGAGAAAAAGCTTTTTATTTATTTATTTATTTTTTCTTGTTTTCTTTCAGCAACACATGAAATGAGATCAAAACAGTTTAAAATCGGCTATGTTGTTACCATTGTTACTCGTATTATATAATTGTTTATATTTTATACGTCACACGATCTGTACAACCGTGAAAACACTCAGATTTTGCAAAATGCAACAACGGTCGCGTTCTCCGGCGCGGCTAGAAAAAGCAATGTGTAAACGAAGTTTAATCGTTACAAAATATTTAATGCCGTCCAACCAATATTCGTGGTCAGGTTATTTGGATTTACGTGACATATAAATGTTTCTCCTATTAAACAACCTCTAAGCTGAACCCTGTATATCTGTTTGGACTGTTTATTAGGCCGAACAGGTGCAGGAAAATGTCTCTCCATACCGTATCTGTTTGGGAAAGTGAACAATGAGAGTGGCCGGGTAACGAAGGACGTGGATCCGACATATTCTGAGTCAGTCCGTAGTCCCATACAGTATACAAAAATTTTAAAGATTTTTCGGATTCGAATTCGAGTACTTTCCAGTGCAGAGGGCTTTTTTTATACTCTTTCAGTTTTGTGAACACTAAGAGAACCTTTTTATCAAGCTGGGTGAGGAGGGATATCGCTCGACACATCAGGGACGGACCACCACCAGAAAATTTCCTGACGCTTTTTGATCTATCCGGATTTTGTTTCCGGGGTTTCCGCAGCAATAGGCCGATACCTTAACCACTCGACCTCCGGCCGTGCCTGTGGAAAGTTCGTACTTTTTATTGCTTCCAGTGGTGTACCCGTAGTGGGGGCAGCATGGGCTGCCCGCCCCGGGCGACACTTTTTAGGGGGCGGCAAAATTTCACAATAAATAATAATAATACCTTGTAAGAATTTGAAACATCCTAATCCTAATCTATACTTGCATTGCGACTACGATAGTGCTATCGTCCGGACAGTCCGGGAATCGGCTCACCGTCCGGGTGAACTAGTAAATTCATCCGAAGAGTTCCTGCGAAACCTGTTGACCTTTTATTTATTTATTTATTTTTTTGCTTGTACGATTTATTCGCGTTCATATACACCTCTAATATCCAATAGAACTATTTTAAACAGGTCGCTGCACTAGCACCGAATTTTTCATTGCTTCTTCTGTGACAAAACTGAATTTTGGTTTTTTAAATTGAAATACCTAAATAAGGGGGGCGAAATTTTCATCCGCCCCGGGCGGCTGACACCCACGGTACGCCACTGATTGCTTCGATCATCTAGCGCCATTATGTTAGAATTATTCATCGTCGAAACAAATAAACAACCTAATTGGAAAGCGATCGAATTACCAAACTTGTTTAACCTAAAAGTAATAAATAAAGTTCAGTTAATATAGTTATTTTTCTTTATCTCAATCATATTTTACTTTTATTATGTACTAGCTGCAAGGACCCGCTACGCTGGGTTTTTATTTGTGGGCAAAAAGTAACGATAGTGAAGATTAAGATAATTACATTATAGGCAATCTTACCCGTTTTCACAGAATGCAAGAATTAGGTCTCCGTTTCCAGACTAATTAGAGACCTGGTCCCGATTCTATTTCTGAACGTCTCCTGTTCACGTCCAGTCAGACGAACTATTTTCAACGTTTCTGGAACGTTTACGATCGTTCTATAATCGAACCAATACAGTATTCGAATTTTAAATATTTTAATTCGAACAAAACATTCGAAATAGAAAGCCACTTTCAACTACTTTCAGCCTCATATCTCCCGCACCCTTATAGCTATCGAGACGTAACCACCCTGGTGCACGAATGGAGACTTGGGGCTACTACCACATACAAACACCATTCACGTGCGATGTGTAGTTTTGGCGGAAAAGTGAAATATAGGGACATACA